>NC_061859.1:6038759-6043759 GCF_019202785.1 Penaeus chinensis
AACTTGTGTGCGCAAGTTACGACGAAAAAGGTACGATTGAGGACGAATATCTTCAACAAAAAGTAATTAAAGCGGCCAAGCTAGTACATTCTGCGGGAGAAAAAACAGAACACCTCTCGCTCAGTAGTCTTTTTTTTTTTATTTGTATCCATAAATTCTGTTCAAGATGGTATGACTTTCGTTATTTTCTATTATTATTTTATCTTTTCTTTTTTTTTGCCAAATTTACTACACTGCATTACCATCGGAAGCTAAAAGGGTTAAACAAACAAACACAATCAGTATAAACGCACTTAATTCAACAGAAATAACAAAATAAACAGTGACGAATACACTACTGTATATCAATCATCACATTACCCGCTGTTATAGTGTGGCGAATTTATGATGCCATCGCATTCAGAACAAACGCCATGCTAATATCGACCACACGTGGACCATGTAAGGCACATAAGAAAAGAATTGTGGCGTTATGCGGTCAGTGACTTGTAAAAGCACAGGCATCATCACACAATACCTATAATAATATCGTCGTCATTCCCAACGCAATACTCAGCCAATAGTCACAATCAGGCGCTACACATTACTTATAACATCGTCTTCACCATGTTATTACAGTTATTATATAATACATATATCGTTACATATTACCATTCACCATACAGCATCACTATATATCACTATACAGTCAGCAATTTCACCACAAAACATCATTCACAATACATCATCACTCATTCACCATAAAATATCGTCAGCCGATACCAATCACCCATACATCATCGCTACACAATACCAGTCACCATACAAAACAATTTCATCATCACCATCACACTATCATTCCCCTTTCAGTACAATAGCATCTCACAATACCAAGCACCATACAATACACCAACATCATCATCATCACACAACACCATTCACTTTGCAATACATCATCACAACACTGTACAGTATCATCCACCATACAGTACATCACCACATAATCACTCAATACCCACAATACCACTGACATTGCCACGTAATACCAGTCGTCGTAAAGTACAACATCGACATTGCCGCATAACCCCTGTCACCATACAACATCGACATGACAAAATAATGCCAGTTACCAAACAATACCCACACAATACCATGAACATTACAGTATTTAGGTACGATACCAGTCACCATACAATACTCACACGATCCCAGTCACCATACAATACACACAATACCAGTCACCCCACAATACATACACAATCACAGTCACATTACAATACTCACACAATCCCAATCTCCATATAATACATACACAATGCCAGTCACCATACAAAAGTGACACAACACCCGTAACACCATCCGTTCCCCGATCACACACCATCCCCAGCCGACCGGAAGCTTAACACCTGCCTTGCCCCTCCCCCCCCCCCCCCATCACACTTGTGTACGGCTCAGTCAGTTAGAATAAGCGTGAGGAAACAATGAGTAACGATGAGAGAATGAGTCGTAGGAGTGTGAGGGAGTAATGAGTGAGGGAGTAAAATGTGAGTGAATGAGAGAGTAAAATGTGAGAGAGTTGAATGCGAAAGCGAGTAAAATGTAAGAGAGTGAATGGAGGAGTGAGTAAAATGCGAGTGAATGGGATAGTGAGTGAATGAGGCTTGGGTGTAAGAACGAGAAAGTGTGTCAGGTTGAGTGAAAGTATGAAGATCGGTGACAGCGAGTGAACAAATATGGATATAAACAGGAGACAACTCATACAAAGTAACAGTAAGGAAAGGAATTCCAGTAAAAAAAAAAAAAAAAAAAAAAAAAAAAAGTTTAAACATACAAATTACACCAACATACAAGTACGAATATACAGAAAAATAAGCATCATGATCCAATAAACACTCTGAACAAAAACATATTTGCACAAGCACAACGCCGAAGAGAGAGTAGGATCCCGAGTAAAAATCCCGAGTAAAAATCCAAAGTAAAACAAATACATGTACATCAGCGCGTGGGTATAACACGAGCAAGAAAGAGTGAATGTGAGTGTGAGAGGATAGAAGAGTGACAGAACCAGTCTTCTAGCGTCACACTCTTTGATAAATCCCTCAATCTGCGGATTTTGTGTATATGCCGGCTTGAGCACTGCAAGCCTGCTGCCTGCTACTAGACTACGGGAGCCCTCTGTCTCCTTGGTAATTTACGTTGTGGTTACTCTCCTGCTCTATGCGCTGAGGGCTATCCCGTTAATGTTAAGAATACGGTTGGAATTCAGCATTCTTCACAAGCCATCTCCGGGATTCTTTTCATTTGGGTCATTTCTAAACTCTTCATAGGTCCCTCCTCATATCACAACTTTCTTTCGCCAACTTCTTTCATCAAACAACGAACTCTTTTGCGTCCCGAAACTTCACAGACTTTCTCTATTGTCCTCCTATCTTCTCTTTCACTTCTTTCTCTCTTCAAGACTTTCATTCATTTTTTACACTTTCCATTCATTCTTCTTCCTACACACCATTGTTTAAGTCCGAAGTATCGCGAAGAGTGCACAGTATACACAACACTTACTTACAAACCTGAAAATTCGTTTGAAAAAGTGTCATGTTCATACCAAGGAAGACCAGTATATTGCCTAAAATAAACTCTCATCTTCCATTTGAGGTATTCTAACTAAAATTAAAATATAAAAGTAACAATAACCATCTTTTGTGAGAGCCTTGTGTCACAGTTCCAACAGTAACAACAACAGAAGCGCTCATAAATCTTTAAGTTACAGTCAACACACATCTCTAGTTTTATCTTATGAATTTATGTTACGTTCGATAACTTTACCTACTACCAGCTGTTCAGAATGATACGATCAACACATATCAACTGCAGTATGGGTGACATATGAGGCAGATGATGGACAATAAAAGGAGTACAATATAGGTAAGGAACGTCGATAAAGAGTATAAATGAATGGTATATTGCATGGTGAACTAGTACATTCAATGAAGAAAGTACATTTATACTGTAGTACATTTAATGGAGAAACAGTGCACGTAGGCTACAGTACGCTGAACGGAGAAACGGTAAACTTACAGAACACTGAACGGAGAAACAACTGAACTCATTCGATGGAGAAATAAAGTACAGTAGACTTATAATACACTTCATGAGGAAACAAGAGTACACTTCTAACATACTCACAGACGTTAATTCACCTTCAAAAAACTTAAATCATGTGCTGTTTCTTCTTCCTGATTTTAATGGAACACAGGAAGGAGACGCGTTCCGGTGAAGTGATATTGATTTCTTCGTGAATCTTAAATCGGTAGGTCACTCAAGAGCTTCATTTTTTAATTTCATTTACTTCGCCTGCATTCCACTGCCGTTACTGCAGCTGGATAGAGGGTTAATAGATGAAATTAATGCTGTTGTTGTTTACTGGAACTCTCTATGGCGTGTGGGACAGTTTTATTACCGTGGAAGATACGAGGTGATCTGGTAAACCAGGATAAGGATTAACAGGATAATCTGGTTTGGATCATAGTTATTACCCAACAAACCCTAATATCCGGTAGGATTGACAACTAACCCCACCCCCTTCCTCTGTCTCTGTCTGTCTGTCTCTTTCTGTGTGTGTGTGTGTGTGTGTGTGTGTGTGTGTGTGTGTGTGTGTGTGTGTGTGTGTGTGTGTGTGTGTGTGTGTGTGTGTGTGTGTGTGTGTGTCTACATATACAAATACGTCTATATGCATATTTATATACTGAAACATTGTGTGACGCGACAAAATCAATGACGGGCTGAGACAAATGAAAAAAAAAAAATCGTTTTTAGACCTTTCATGTAACCAGCAACAGATTTATGCTCAGTTAGTCCTCGACCACATGTAATTCCCTTTCCGATTAATGAACAGAAAAGAAAAAGAAAACGCTTATAATGTGCACAAAATACCGAAAGTACCTCCCATAAATTTCCCGAAATAGCTGAGTGGATATCGGTTGCGCCGCAGCTCAAAACATCAATGAAGAAACACGCAACATGCATTATTATAGAGCCAGAGTAGCCTACGCCACTTCCGAGAATTTGATCACACGCGCAGCTCCATCGGGGATAAGGCCCTAGTCTTGCGGTATTTACATTTGCATTGCAAGGAGCTTTTGGCTGACTGTAAGGACGGCAACACGAGAGCCATAAGAGGTTTTTCATGTTGGGTCTAGAAACAAGCACGGGCTGAAGGGGGGAAAAGGGGGGGAAAAGAAGCGTAGAAATCATGATAAGTGTGAGGTATGAGAGGGAAGGAAAGGGGGAGTGGAAGGAGGGGGTAAACACTCCAAAGGGTGCTTTGGGGAGTGAAGAGAGATTGAAGGGGAGAGAATATGGAGGGCGGAACAACCGTGTCTTCTTCGGGTGGGTCGCCCCTCAGGTAAACATGAAGTGTAGCAATGGGCACTGATGCCTTCTGTTATGGTTAGCGCCTGTGCTCGTTCTCTCCCTCGGTCTCACTCGGTCTTACTCGGTCATTTGGACTGAAAATACCATTCCCCGGCCTTCGACTATCGCCCTTAGCTGTAACGCAAACAGGAGATTCGACCGCCTAAGACAAGGGACCGAATAACACAAGCTCGTTTTCTTCTTCGGTTTCACTCGGTCGCTTGGACTGAAAACACGGTACTCTGGCCTCTGTCTATCCGTTAGTTGTACTAGAGGATTCCATCAATAAAAACAAAGGACTGAATATCAGATTAACCTATGGTCGTTATCCTTCGCCACACTCGGTCGCTTGGAATGAAAATACCGTTCCCTGGCATCTGTCTATCGCCCTTACTTACAACAGAAGATTCAACTGCATAACGAGGGACCAAATAACTGCCAAAGTCAGGGCTCGGGAGGGGGGGGGGGTACCACGCCCGTTCTCAGCCGCCACATTCGGCCTCGGTTGATAAATGAACGTACTCGAACACGTGGACACCTGAAGTACCATTTTTTATGACACCGCCTTAATTATCAGTCCCCAGTGATGATACAGGCCGAATGGTAAACAA
>NC_061859.1:6061259-6066259 GCF_019202785.1 Penaeus chinensis
CGTGGTTAGGGTTAAGTTTGGGGAAAGGGTGAAAATCAGCAACCTGTTTCGGGTTTTGCAGTTAGGGTTAAGTTTGGGAAAGGGTGACAATTCAGCCATCTGTTTCATATTAGGATAGAGTCCGGGAAAATGTGAAAATATGCATTGTTCTACGACCTTCTGACTGGGGATAAATTAGGGGGTAGAGTGAATATTTACGCCAGTTTCAAAATTTGTCATTCGGTTCAAATTTAGGGAAGAGTGAAAATCGGCTTGTTGTAAAATCTGCAATTAGGTTTGAGCTTGGGGATATAGTGAAATTTAGCGACTCGCTCCGGGCTTTGCAATTAGGGTTAAGTTTAGGAAGAAGTAAAATTGTGACCTGTTTTGGGTCTTTGCCTCAGGCTCAATGGACCGCAAAACTCTGCGTCATCCACCACCCAAATTTAAGTTACGTAAGCATAGGCGAGGGCCGGCTGGAGTGTGGCGAGACAATATAGGAATAACTGCCTTCTAACCACGCCGTGTGGAGAAATACTTGGGCATCAGTCGGTATAGTTAGGCAGTCATGAAATTCTCGCTTAAATGGTTTCTATTTAGTACTAGCCTACGTAAAAGATAAAAGATCTTTTCATAATCATTCGACAAACTATACTGTAAAAAGCTGGCCCTCCCCCAACCTTTAAATAAACACGAACAGAATTAGTTATTACACCAATCCTCTACTCATATACTCCGCAATCATCATTCTTTAAAATAACCTCAGCACAACCAGTTCGCAACTCCTTAAATTCTCGCCGGCGCTCTTAACAACCTTGTTTAAGCCTCGTACACGCGCAACGTCACTTAACCCTTTCCACTTTTCATTTATGCTTATCTCTTCCTGACTACAAAAGCCGATTATATCTCGCACAGTATCCTTACGTTTCACTCAGCCTTAAACGAACCTTGTAGATCTTAATACAGACTTTGCATAAACCTTTAATATCTATGTCTCCCCAATCAAGAAACTGTACAATGTTGAGCATATAAAACAACCCACACATGCGTGTCACAACCCTCAGCTATATTTAGATATCCTACAAACCCAGCCGTATAAAGCTAAAACTCATCTATCTCCCATACAATGTAAAACTCTAATATATATCATGGAGCGCGATTACAAATAACATGTAAAGGGAGCATTCGTCACACTTCTATTCCCTTCAGACAACTGGCTATCATTATATACAAGACCAAATAACCACCTCACAAACAATCAATATCGGGGATGGAGGGAAGAAGAGGAGGGGGAAGGGGAGGGGGAAGGGGAAGGGGAGGGAGAGAGAGACACGGGAGTGAGGGGGTAGGGGAAGGAGAGGAAGAGAGAGGGAGAGAGAAGGAGGGGAAAGCGAGGAGAGAGGGAACGGCAGAGGGGGGAAAGGGCAAGGGAAGGCCAGAGTTTGCAACACCAACCTCGTTACCTCTCGTTTCGTGAGACAAGATTGGTGGCGTTGAAACTGATGGGAGGGAGGGAGTTAGGGAGAGAGGAAGAGAAGAAGAGAGGAAGAGAGGTAGAGAAGAAGAGAGGAAGAGAGGAAGAGAGGAAGAGGGAAGGAGGGAGGAAGAGGGAGGGAGGGAGGGAGGGAGGGAGGGAGGGAGGGAGGGAGGGAAGGGGAGAGGAGAGGAGAGGGGAGGAGGAGAGAGGAGGAGGAGAGAGGGAGGAGAGAGAGAGAGAGAGAGAGAGAGAGAGAGAGAGAGAGAGAGAGAGAGAGAGAGAGAGAGAGAGAGAGAGAGAGAGAGAGAGAGAGAGAGAGAGAGGCATGTTCATTCCACTCATTTATAACTCTGGTGACATGCATGTATACTTACTCTTTAGGCTACTCTTAAGGCAGTAAAGTGACAGCAATAACAAAATAAGGGAAAAAAAAGTATGCCATGGCTTAATGGCTCGGCTGTGCCATAAAATCGAAATAGGCAATCAGAAGCACAGATGGCCGAGGGAAAAATATGAATAAATATAACTGATCCAGAAAAATGCGGTATGGAAGCAAACATGCCTTGAAATAATTATAAAAATGGCTGTAAACTTGCAGCCGAAAACACGGTAACGTACATGACAAACAGAAGATTAAAGGGTTTCCCTATAACAGCTTGAGTGTGACAGGTTAGTGTGGGCAAGTGTGTAAGTGTGATAACTTTTAAGAAAAAAAATGTGATTGAAGAGCAGTAATTTGTGCGTGAGATGGCAGAACTATTAGGCAAACATGTGAGCACATAGAAACGCTACAGAAATATGTAATTTGAATGAAGTATACAATACTCTATGTTGCTTGTTGGGAGACAGTCGCAAAATGAGAATAGAAGATACTAAAAAGGTAACATAGATTGGTGACTTGAGACTGTGACTGATAAACATGACCAGAGACGGGTGACATTCAAGGATATGCATGGAAGGAACTCGTAGCAAGGGACAGATATGCACAAGGTCAGCTGACGTGCAGTAGATCCATCCTGAACGAGACCCGGCAGATCAGCGACCGGGGAGAGAAGGCGGTGAGTGAGGGGCATGCAGACGATTTGGTGACACGTTTCAACAGCAATGCACGCGGTAAGCTCAAATGGGTGACTGACCTGGGGTGTAGAGCACTGAGGAGATCAGCAGCAGCAGAAGCAGCAGCAGGGGGGGCGAGGTGGTGGTGGAAGCGCCCGACGGGGGCACGCCCGTGGGTGGCCTGACCCAGGTCATGGCAGACGACCTCACCACGCCCACTGCTCGCCCCGACCTGACCTTGGCAGCTGGTGGGCGCGGTGGTGCCGCCGCATCACGCCCACGTGCGGCCACTCTCCGCCCACGCTCAATAGTGGCCGTCAAACTGAGGTTGTGACGCTGAGCCGCACGTTTAACACTCGTAACACAAGCTGTGACACTAATCTAGTAACACTAGAGGCAATAACGTGACGGAACGTTATATCCTGTCGGCACTCGAACGCTGTAACACTGATGACGTCCACGTGACAGGTCGTGACACTCCGAACCGTGCACGTGACGCCTCGCAAAATAACAACTACGCTTGTAACAGGCTGTGACGCTACTCGCCGCCAATAACACCTGCTCAAAGATCCAAACACTAATGATAGCGTGACAGGGTCAGCACGTGACAGACGTCGCACGTTAGTGTGCACGCGGTGAGTCGTAGGAGGCAACTGTCACAGAATAACGGTTGAAGTAACACTGCACCAACACCCTGTAACGCCCACACTACACACACTCCACGTGATACAAGTAACGAGTTCACTTGACGAATAACAGTGTAACTCTCCTGTTGCAGCACTTCACTCAAGTTTTCACTTATTATGCAACAACTGCATCAAATTAACCTTATTTATTATTTTCCTCAGAGTTTGTTATCACTGAAGCACTTGAGATACAGCCTTGACAAAGACACAAAAAAAGCGAGCTTGGACACTGCGGTCTCCATGCTCAGCACAGCGCTGGCCTCCGCGTGTGCTGTGGCGGCGGCGGCGGTGGTGAAGGCCGGGCGTGGCGCGACCGCTCCCGTATGTCGACGCTACCACGGCCCAGGCGGCTCTGACGGGCCCGCCGCTAGCACCCCACCGACCGCGGGAGGCTGCCGGGTGTCGCTGCCGGCTCCATCTTCCGTGGTTCTTACGCTCGAAGTACTCTGCCCATTGCTCTAGAAAAAAGACAGACAGGTCGTCAGCATAACACGATTAAAGGCAAATAATTGCTTGTGAAAACATGGTAAAACGTGAGAACGTTAGATATCGAGTTATAATTCAGTCCTGGCAGCGGATTGATCTCTTTCCCCTACGCATGCGCGTTACCCAGCAACCGGCACCCGCAATATCGGTGCAGATGCAAGCAGTTTTCCTCTAATTAATTAACAAGGAAACTTCCGCGGTAATGTTAAAATCTTAAAGCTGCAACAATCATGTAATATAGATAAGCTCATTAATATCACATAAATTACGGCGCAGTAACAGACTTCTCAGAAATCATGCATAGTTGATCCGTCATGAAGACCACTTCCGCTAGGGGCTCCATGGCCACTATAATAGGGAAACAGGTACACAGAAAATGCTTTAAAGGCAATTAGGTGGTAAGACTGGAAAGAGGATGAGTTGCTCTCCTTGTAAATTCTTGCCTTCATGTGCACATTCACCCTGGTGTGGCCGTCAGCCTAAGACGGGTGTGACTGGAACACATTTCTAATTGCTGGGATTCAACCCACTTCTTTCCCTGTGCGATATGAATGGGGGTCACACTTTAAAGGCACTGCTGGCCTGGGAATTTACACATTTAAAAACACTAAATCAATGCAACGTTTGGAAATAACATTTAATGATCCTTTATTTACATACATCGGGAAGGCTGGCTGAGACACATGTCTAGACGGAGGAAGCCCCATCACCAACGTTTTCCATGAATGATAAGATCATACCATGAAAACCATGCTTGGAGCAGCTGCCTCACGTCTGCCTGACTATTGTCTGCAGTTCTTGCTTCTTGTATTGCTTGCAACCTGTCGCTAAATCATCGCTAATGTTTAGTTTTAGTTTGGCTTTCATGCGTGGGTTAACCAAACAATCGTTCTTTGCATACCATTACTTTAGTGTTGACGTTCGTATGAACGTGGGCAGTCATCCTGGTCTGGAAGGTCATTTTAATTGGGACAGTTATCAGAAATTATATGATTCTTTGCCTTGGAGAGGAATTATAAACTGGCAATTCATTACAACGTAGGCAGTAATCACATTTACTGTACTCTAACGTGACACTCATCAAGCAGTCAACTGCAGACTCCTTTTTCGTGCATAGATGAAGGGAAAAAAAAACCTCATTCGCGATTACCTGCGCCTTTGCATCTGTATGTTAAAGGATGTGACTGAAGGCTATTGTTTCGAGGGGAAGGGTGCTAGAAGAAACGCAGTAGGCTTATAATAACAAATAATAGTCCGACATTTTCATGAAACATAGCCAGGTAAAACGAAAAACCAAAACCAAGGTGAAAAATCGA
>NC_061859.1:6086974-6089474 GCF_019202785.1 Penaeus chinensis
TCTCTCTCTCCCTCTCTCAACGTCTTCTCTCCGCTCCTCACTCTACCTCTCCTGTGCTGTTTGCGGTTCACGTCAACAAAGTCATCAAGTGGGATTCGGACCCGTTTTGTGGGCTGTGCAGGTATCATTATATTGTTTGTAGTCTTCGGCATGTGGTCGTTGTGAGGTACGCTATGTGGTCGCTATATGAGCTATTATAGAACAGTGATATCGTGGTCAGGACCGGTGTCTGTTAGGTTATGTTGGTGATGGTTTTCTATGCGGTTCTTCCTCGTGCATTGATACGTTAAGTATGATGGTGATGTGACTTTCTATGTTCGCGCATTGATATTCAGTCGTAAAGTGCTCTGTGGTTTCCAATTACGGTGTTCTTGGAGACAAAAAAAAAAAAAGCGATAGACATTTCTCTCGCCATATCTGTCCATTACTTATCTATTCATCTTGGGATCACCATCATTGAATTTAGCTTATCCAGGTTTTTCTCTGACTGTAGCATTCTTTCTTTTCTTACCCGCACAATATCCACATTCTTCTGTTTCTTTCCGTACGATCCCACTTTCTCTCCCCGTAGGATTTCTCCGCGAACTGCCATTTGCAGAAATCCCCGCAAAAGTTTTTTCTTTCCCTCTCCTGTCTGTCTGTTTGTTTGTCTGTCTTTAGAATCTGCTTCTCTGCCTGTCTGTTTGTCTCTTGTTGTCTGTCTGCCTGCTTGTCTGCTTGTCTGTCTATCTGTCTGTCTGTCTGTCTGTCTGTCTGTCTGTCT
This sequence comes from Penaeus chinensis, assembly GCF_019202785.1. Taxonomy (NCBI): domain Eukaryota; kingdom Metazoa; phylum Arthropoda; class Malacostraca; order Decapoda; family Penaeidae; genus Penaeus; species Penaeus chinensis. The sequence goes on from NC_061859.1 coordinate 6,087,738, forward strand.
GTCTGTCTGTTTGTCTGTTTGTCTGTTTGTCTGTCTGTTTGTCGGTCTGTCTGTCTGTTTGTCTGTTTGTCTATCTGTCTGTTTGTCTGTCTCTCTGGTTATCTGTCTGTTTGTTTGTCTGTATGTCTGTCTGTCTATTTGCCTCTCTGTCTGTATGTCTCTCTCTCTCTCTCTCTCTCTCTCTCTCTCTCTCTCTCTCTCTCCCTCTCTCTCTCTGGTTATCTGTTTGTTTGCCTTTCTGTCTTATGTCTGTCTCTGTCTCTGTCTCTCTCTCTCTCTCTCTCTCTCTCTCTCTCTCTCTCTCTCTCTCTCTCTCTCTCTCTCTCTCTCTCTCTCTCTCTCTCTCTCTCTTGTTATCTGTCTGCCTGCTTGTCTGTCTGTCTGTCTGTTTGCCTCTCTGCCTGTATCTCTCTCTCTCTCTCTCTCTCTCTCTCTCTCTCTCTCTCTCTCCCTCTCTCTCTCTCTCTCTCTCCCTCTCTCCCTCTCTGGTTATCTGTTTGTTTGCCTTTCTGTCTTATGTCTGTCTCTCTCTCTCTCTCTCTCTCTCTCTCTTTGCCTCTCTCTCTCTCTCTCTCTCTCTCTCTCTCTCTCTTGTTATCTGTCTGCCTGCTTGTCTGCCTGTCTGTCTATCTGTCTGTCTGTCTGTCTGTCTGTCTGTCTGCCTGTCTGTCTGTCTGTCTGTCTGTCTTTCCCTCTCTCTCTCTCTCTCTCTCTCTCTCTCTCTCTCTCTCTCTCTCTCTCTCTCTCTCTCTCTCTCTCTCTCTCTCTTCTCTCTCTCTCTCTCTCTCTCTCTCTTTCTCTTTCTCTTTCTCTTTCTCTCTCTCTCTCTCTCTCTCTCTCTCTCTCTCTCTCTCTCTCTCTCTCTCTCTCTCTCTCTCTCTCTCTCTCTCTCTCTCTCTCTCTCCCTTCTCTTTCTCTCTCTCTCTCTGTGCAGAATTGTGTTTCCGTCTCTTCTCCCCATTTTCATCATCCTGCTGAGTCCATCGCCGATTATACCCTACCCCTTTTTCTTCCCCTTTTCAGTCCCTTTCTTGGCAGGGTAGTATACTCCTTTCTTCCTACAGACCGCACATATATTATTCACAATTAGATTCTAAATGCAAGGAACTCTACATATTCATGTCCAAATAATCATATATGAGAAGGGGAGGCCAAGAAAGTTCTGCATATTATTCACTATCCCCTTAAGTTACGTAAGTTATTCCGGATATGTATGATTAACATAATTTAAAACGTGTTTAAAACCAATAAACACACACACACACACACAGTATAGGCTGTGAGGAAATGAGACAAATCAGACGTGTAGGGAAATAATTCATAATTACTTACCATCATAAAAGGATATAAGAAAAAAAAAAATCCAAATGTAATTTAAACCGAAAGAACACCATATTTCAGTATCTATATGTAAAATAAATCTCCTCCTTCAGAAAGTAGAATCACCCCAAAAAAAATTATTTCCAGACAAATCCTCTCGTAATTCCTGGGCATGAATTGAAATGGATCCCCATAAACTAGAGCTTCTCTCTCGAAGGGTTTTTCAAATCAGAAAATCAGGCTTGGAATACGGGCCGTTTAACTTCCTTATCTCTAGGGCTTCCCTTCTGTCTTCCTTTTGTAAACCTTCTTTTGTTGTTTTCATTATCGGTATTTGAAGTGTTGTCGTTCGTTGTTCATGGTGTGAAATAAAGAATAGAAATGATGAATATCGTTATTTTTATCATTATAATTCTA
>NC_061859.1:6094474-6104474 GCF_019202785.1 Penaeus chinensis
GTCGACCGACTGTCTAATGTTGGTGAAGGTCAAGTGATTACAGTCTTGTTAGTTTCACACAGGTTCCGAGAACACCATCAGCATGGTGCTGTTATCTTTCGTTATCTTTTACCCCTGCTGGCACTGGGCATGCAGGCGCCAGTGTTTGAGTCGGGAGGCGCGCAGCTGGAGCTAAGGAGAACAACTGTTAGGCGCCCTGACCAGAAACGAGGCCCAGCTAAGCTCCTAGAACTCTTACCAGCCAATAAGATCACTCAGATTATTATTCCACAGGGCAACGCCGACCTGGATGTCCCATAGGAAATCAGGAACACTCTAATAGCAGAACGTCATCAAACTTTGCCCTGACCGCCGAGGACAGAGCGGTTGATATAGGCTTTGTTAATTTCTCCACCATGCACAGCCTTTTTGCGATAGCGCCACATCCAACCGTCACTGAGGCTTCTTACTTAAGAGAGGAGAAGACTCCAACCCTCAAAGGGAAAATAGTGCAACTGTCTCGACTTTGGAAACTGGAGTAATTATCACTAAGCTAGATTTTTTTAAGGATAGCTTGGTAGTGGGTCTCAGATATTAATAAATGTCTTCTGCAGAGCAGCACACACACATACACACACACACACACACACACACACACACACACACACACACACACACACACACACACACACACACACACGCATATATACATATGTATACATGTATATATAGATATATATTTAAATATATATATGTGTGTGTGTGTACGTAGATATGTACACGCACATACATACAAATATACATACATACATGCATATATATATATGTATGTATGTATGTATATGTGTATATATATATACATGTATGTATGTATGTATATATATATATATATATATATATATATATATATATATATATATATATACACACACACAATGTAAGTGCGTTTGTAAGTGTAAGTAAATACATATATGTGTTTGTAGATATGAACACGCAGTATATCCTTAGAAGCGCACACACACACACACACACACACACACACACACACACACACACACACACACACACACACACACACATATGTACATGTATATACGCACATACGCGTGTGAGAGAGGGAGAGACAAAGACAGACAGACAGACAGACAAATTTATAAACTAATTCACTGACACTCATATCAACATAAACAATATATACAGTACACTATACCATATAAATTGAGAAAGAGTCCATCGCACTGTATTTCACTGACAATTTACACTTCATTTCCCAACGGCGAGAAGAGTTCGTTAGTTATTTGGTTTCAGTATTTCAGGAGTTCAAACTATTTTGAATTTTAACGGTCTTGAGGTTTTCAATGGATTCCTAGGTGTGTCTGTTGGTAAGAATGATAGATAGGTAGACAGAAATGTATGGATAGATAATTAGAGGTATTTAAATGAATATATGGATAGATTACTTGATGTACAGACGGAGAGATAGATATATAGAAAAATGTATTGGGTAACAGAGATGGACAGATAAATAAATAGACGGATAGATTGGTAGATATAGATTTGGACAGAGAGAGAGAGAGAGAGAGAGAGAGAGAGAGAGAGAGAGAGAGAGAGAGAGAGAGAGAGAGAGAGAGAGAGAGAGAGAGAGAGAGAGAGAGAGAGAGAGGAGAGAGGAGAGAGGAAGTGAGAGAAAGAAAGAGAAAGTTAGAGAAAGAGAAAGAGAGACAGACTTTGAATTAAAAAAAAGTTAAGACGAACGAGATAAGATAATATCCATATCAATACCGAAATCATACGGAAATAAAATAGCGAACCGAAAGCATGAATATTTTGCAAAGTTAGGTACACTCATGGCTCCTTTCCGCACGCACACCTTCCCTTACACGGCTTCACGCGGCAATACTTGATCCTCAGTTACAAGACTTCAAGGGCAGTCCCTCCAGATGTCTACAGTTTGGGTTTTAAAGAACGGAAAAATAAAATTTGTTTACGTCGTCTCGAAAGGGGGGGGGGGGGACGAGAACATGATATATACTGAATAGCGTTTTCGTAAGTTTAGATATGTGAATGCGGATGCACGCGTTTACAACGTTTTTAAAAATATTTTCTGAACTGTTGCTTTTTTGTGAAAAAGTTTGATTCTTACGAAACTAATAGTCTTGTATGTTTACTCGCAAAGCCATAGAAATATAAAGCTGCTTGTCGAATGCCAGGGGGTGAATTCTAAAAACAAAACAAGAAAATAAAAATATATGGATGATAATTCACCATGAATTGTTTGTTTAATACCCTGTCTTCGGCGCAATTGAATTTTGTAATGTTTTTTGTGGTAATGGACTGTAATGCTGTTTTAAGGCTTGGTTTGAACAAGCATAAACGACATTTCATAAAAAATATCCAAGATACATTGAGAAATTATTGTTAAACGGAAACATATATAAGTCATTGCAGTGCTTTGTTCAATTACTATGAATTTATGAAATTTGACACTTTTATGTGGCAACCCTCATAAAAGAATTCTTTTTTGCCTGCCGGAGAGGTTCCAAGAAAATATTTCGGCAGATACGAAATGCCTGATAGAAGAATACTGACTCTGCATCCCTGCACTGATTGTACAGATTGCATTTCTCTCACGCACATGCATAGGCATATACACATACTCACACACATACAAAGAAACATTCAAGCAGAAACACGAATACAGAGTCTTACACACAACCACATACTAACACGCACATGCACATTGCTCGCATACATACAGATGTATACACACTCACGCACGCATCACACACACTCACGCACGCACACACACACACACACACACACACACACACACACACACACACACACACACACACACACACATTTTTCTTCTTTATCTCCTTTTTTTAGAAACTGGAATCTCTACATCAAATAGAGCGATTCCAGACTTGGCAGCTGGCCGGGTCCATATAATGCGCTCTAGTAAAGCAGACTCTGTCCCTTTTTGCTTGGAATGGGTCACTATTTGAATTTCTACGTCCTCTGTCATGAGATATATGTCAGGAGTAGACTTCCTGAATGGTCTGTAAAAAATGTAGTGCCTAATTTTTCCATTGAAGAATGTATGATTACTTACCATTCAGAAACTTCTGTATCAACCTTTGACAGTTTAATCTTGCCTCGTGAGATATAATCTCACAAGTAAACTTTCTGAATGGAATGTAACATATTTGCCCCGCATTTTTTATGTTTCTATTCAATGCCATGAAAAGGTAACGTTTAGTAACCAAAATTGTAAAATGTGTCAGCATTTGAAAGAATAAATCTTATCTCAAGTAATTTGCATCATAATTATTTTTTAATGGACTGAAACCTATCCCTATATTTTTTTCCTTTTTTTACGAGGAAAGAGAAAGTAGCCATTAATCATCATTTCCGAAATTGGAAAGTATCTGCATTTAAAACAGTACGCCACGAGAGCTTGAATATGTGTCATGAATGAACTAGCGGCTGACTCTGAGGACATTTTGAGTGATGCGATTATATCGTGTGTCATGTCGGTCTCTTGAATTACCTTTACAACTGATTAAATGATAGGTAAGCTGTGAGTAGGATTTTACCTTAAGTGAAAAGAATACGTTGAATTTGATATAAAAAACAAATATACTAAAAATAATTCATAGTAGGAGGTATATCGTGTGACTCATATTTTTTTTTTTTTTTTTTTTTTTTTTAGAATTTGTTTCTGGCTTTAAAAAATATGTAAGAATTATTTGAATAAAAGGAATGCGTCCTTGTGAACAATGAGATATAACAGAAGTATAAACACATTAAAGACAAGGTGACATGGTTCTCAGATCACGAAAAAAAAATACTTTAGCTAAAAAGGAGTATTTGTTCAGTATCTCGAAAGAATGTGTACCTCCTAAACAATAGGAAAGTAACTATAAAAACAAATAACCTTGTATGTACTTTGAGGAAATATGAAAAATGTTCCCTGAGTAGAGGCCAAATTCTATTTTACGGAAGAAAATGTACAGGTTTTGTGAAAGGAATGTGCAATGCTAAACATTCCATAAAAAAGGGCCTTAAATAGAACAGAAAACGGTTTGTCAAAATTCTTGGCCTTCAAGGTCGTACAGGCTTTGAAATCTGAAGGAATACTAAAGCTTTTTCTTTCCAGTGATTGAAATTATGGCGTACAGTGAGTACATTTCAGGCGATATATATGTGTGTATGTGTGTGTGTGTGTGTACGTATATGTGTGTGTATATATATATATGTGTTTGTTTGTGTTACACACACACACACACACACACACACACACACACACACACACACATATATATATATATATATATATATATATATATATATATATATTTTTTTTTTTTTTTTTACCCGCCATTCATTCCACTGCAGGACATAGGCCTCTCTCATTTCACTATTGAGAGGTTGTATGGCAATGTCACGTTTGCCTGATTGGATGACCTTCCTAATCAACCGCAGTTCAGCGCGCTAACGCTTGTGCCACGGCAGCGACTTCCCTTACGACACCTGCGTTTGACTTCTCAAGGCGATGTGTCGTTTTCTCGGGCTCGAACAAGCAGTTAGAGCGCAGGCATTTTTACGACCTTTTTACGACCCACTGGACCATCGCGGCAGTCATATGCACATATATATATATATACACATATATACATTGTATATATATTTATATATAATATAAATATAAATATAAATATATAATCATATATGTATGTATATTGATATTAATAGATTTATATGTATGTATATATAGATATAAATCTATTTATATATGGATATATATAAATATATACATATGCATTTATATATACATACATACATACATACATATATATATATATATATATATATATTAGTGGAAAGTTATTAGCCGTCTAAAAAATCTAATGTTTTATGTGCTCTTTTATTCAATCTTCCTTCACGAAAAGAAGTACCAGGAACATATTTTTTAAAAAGTTTACATTCGATTAAATTTTCCCTGTAAAACGGATGTTAAAGAAAGAATAACGTCTGTATTTCCAAACTTGGCATCCCTTACTGTATTATCATGAAAACAGATGACGCTTTTGACTATTACTCCTAAACTAAAACGGGGGAAAAAAAAATGAATGCGAAAATTATAACGTTCTTGGTTTTTACTCCTAATCTGCATTATCATTAAAAAAAAAACTTGCTAGGCTATTACTCCTGTACCGTATTATCATGAAAAAAAAAAAAAACGTTCTTGGCTATTACTCGTGTACTTTATTAATTTATTATCATGAAAAAAAATCTATATTTTTCAGAGTAAATTACCATGTTACTGCATTATCACGATAAAAGATAAAGATCTTGGGCAACGGTCCTAAATCAACCAAAAGCGGTCAGTCCCCGATTTTTGAGTTTTGACCTGAACTGCACGTCATCATTAAGTGTCTGACTAAGCTCTCCCTTCCCCTCTCGAACTTCAATTGGAAATACAGCTATTGAGTGTTATTGGGAAAAAAAGAAGCAATTTTACGTGTGATGGAAGTGTGAGTTATAAGTCACGCCATCGTTGAGAAAACATTCATCTGAAGATAAATATACACGGAGGATAAAAACCGTTTGCCAAGGGCAGTTTAGTTCTTTTTCTGTTTTGCTTTTTTTTTTTTTTTTTTAGTCTTTTTTTGTCTTTTTTTGCTCTTGGAAAAAGCATCCTTTGGTCCTGAAAGTGCATCTGGAGATTGATATGCTGAGCGTAAAATGTGCTTAACCAAAAACAGCTTTTCTCTCAACTGCAGTTTTTACTATTACTAAAAAGTGTCCTTGGTTACTGAAAGAGTCGTAGCAGCTATGAAAATATGTATGCATGATACAATGTATTCACACCCAAATGCAGTACATCGTCCACAGGTACAGGGGAAAGTACCGCTTTACAATTACGTATTCATAAAGTCATCATTATTATTTTTTGGTCGTTTTACCTATTAACTCCCCCTACGATACGCTTTGGAACTGTCTTGAAAGAGAGAAAATGGCGTAGTAGCCACAATAAATATATGCATTACAGTAAGACCCGCCTTCATAGATCCCCTGAGAATCAGCGGTCCCGAGGCAATGCGTTATCGCCCGGGGAAAGAAAGGTGTCGAAGCGGCGCTAAGTTTGAAAATCTTCCGCTTTCTGAGGGCGGTTTGGGACGTACGAATCTAACCGTTCGTCTGCACACATCGCGCCTTCGGGAAGCACTCAGCTATGTAAACAAACATTCAAGTGGTCATAAACCGCGCACCCTGGACCGGGATTATTTATATTTCATTATACTAAAAAATAAATAGTGTGCGAAATACCTAGTTTGCTGTCCTTCATATTTTAACGGAGGGGAAGTAAGTTATTTATGTTATTTCGTGTGGCGGGACACGTTAGCTTTCGAACACCGATTGGATCACTTGCTGTGCTCTCCTTCCGTTGAATCTCCCGCCCTTGTTTCCTTCGCGGATAATGAATCTTTCGAAACAAGATGATTTGATCTTTATTGTTGTGTTTAAGCTCTAACTAACTTCACGTGTCGTCTGCTTTATAAGGTATGTGTGCATCGTACTGTGTGTGTATGGATACATTTTCTTTATATGTATGCATGAAAACAAATACACACACACACAGGGGTGCATATATATATATATATATATATATATATATATATATATATATATATATATATATATATATATATATATATATAAGAGTGTGTGTGTGCGTTTGTATACACACACAAGTGTGTCTGAATATTCATAGATAGATTGATACATATACTATATATACACATGCATATGTAGACAGATACTGTGTATGTGTATATATACATATATATACATATTATATATATATATATATATATATATATATATATATATATATATATATAATGTATGTCTATGTGTGTGGGTGTGTGTGTCTACACACACACACACACACACACACATATATATATATATATATATATATATATATATACATATATAGTGCGTGTATATATATGTACATATGTGTTTATATATATATATATATCTATATATAGTGCGTGTTTATATATGTACATATATGTGTTTATATATATATATATATATATATATATATATATATATATATATATATATATATATAGTGCGTGTATATATATGTACATATATGTGTTTATATATATATATATATATATATATATATATATGTATATATATATGTATCTGTGTATGTATGTATATTAAGTATGTGTATATATACATGCACACACGTATATATATATATATATATATATATATATATATATATATATATATATATATATATATAGCCCTTTTCATGTACATGTGTGTGTATGTGTATATGTATCTATGTATCTATCTGTCTATATCTATATGTATCTATACATACATATATATATATATATATATATATATATATATATATATATATCCATCTCCAGGCAACTTCAACCCTTGGTAGTAGAGGTAACACCAGTTGATGAGCGTGTTATGGCACTGAGACTGAAGCATGTTTCTTATTGTTTTGTACGCTCCTACCGATGTTTGCAAACTTGATGTGGATAGGCGTTCTATGTCAAACTCACATCTGTGGCAGACAGTTGTCCACGGCGAGGCGTATTGGTCTGGGCGTCTTGGATGCAGTATCCGGCTGTGATGGAGCTGGCTACGAGAAGTATGTCGGTCCCCATGGCTCGGGAGCATATACCAGCAACGAGAAGAGCCTCCTTCTCCGGTACTTTGCTAGGTCCCAGAGATAGATGATTTCTGGCTCTTGGTATCAACGATGCAACCCGCTGGACATGGCACAGCGCTACGGGGACTGTGGTCAAGGAGACTGAACACATTCTTGTCAGCACTCGCTGGAGGATCCTTCAGAACTGCAGGGTTACCGGCGTGCTGGGTCCACCTCAAAACTCCTCGTCCTTCCAGTGGCCACTTGGACAGATTGAGGGGGGAAGAGTATGCTCGGAGTTTCACAGAACTTGAAAACCTGATGGACCCTGTTGCTCTGTGGGAATATTTCAGGCGCGAAACACTTGAAGCAGCGCAGGAGTCTATTGGCGAACACTGGAGGCCACAGAAGCATGTCGCATGGCTCAGCTGAATGGCTATCAGGACTTGCGCCGTTCCTTGTTGCATAGGGCTTAGACATTGCTGAGAAGAGACAAGGAACAGCTCATCATGAACCTTGCTAAGGAGGTTGAAGGCCATTTCTTGGTAAATGACCTTCGCCCTGCCTACCAAGACCTGAGAAAACTGAACTCTAAGCCCTCTTTGCAGATGACTGCAGTCCGTATTTTGAGCAGCTGTACCGGGTAGAGCCTCTAGCAGTTAGTTTGGATGCAAGTGGTATCACAATACCTGTGCAGGACCCATCTGTCAGTGAGGAACCTCCTACCGTAACTGAGGTTAGGATGGCGATTTTTAAGCTGAAGAGTGAGAAAACTGCGGGTATGTGATATCCCTGCTGAACTGCTAAAGACGGGGCTTGCATACAGTCTTGACTGTCATCTGGCAGTCTGGTTTCATTTCCCCTGACCTGTTGAGGGGCGTGGTTATCCCTCTCAGGAAAGGGAAAGGGGATCATTGGGACTGTAGCAACTACCATGGCGTCACACTGCTCAGTATACCAGACAAGGTTTTCGCTGAAACGGATCCGTGACCATCTACCAAAGCGCCAGGAACCGGAGCAGTCTGGATTCACTCCTGGCAAGTCCACAATAGACCATGTCCTCGCGGTTCGAGCCCCTGGGGTACGCCGTCGTGGGCTGTGGGCTGCTCACAGCTTACATCGACCTCAAGAAGGCGTTTTATTTGGTGCATCGAGAATAGCTATGGGAGATCCTGACATGGTTTATTGACCTAATAGCAAGCCTATATACTGGTACTAATAGTGCTGTAAAGTGTGGTGGGGCCTGTCAAACTTCTTTCCTGTTAACTCAGGGGTGAGGCAAGACTTGCATTAATACTTTTCAACACCTGCATGAACTGAATAATGTCAGACCAAGAAATCAGTAGACGGATTGGCCTGGCATCAGGAGCCATGAACTCGATCAACAAGAGCATTTAGCGATGTCGGTACCTATGCAGAAGGACCAAGCTACGTGTCTTCAAGGCCTTGATACTGCCCATTTTGCTTTATGGAAGCGAAACCTGGACGCTATCGAGTGCCTTGAAGTCTCGTCTTGATGCCTTTTGTAACAAGTCCCTACGCCGGATCATGGGATACACCGTGACACTGGCATGGAACCTGTTACTTGCATATTCCGGGACCGCCAACTCAGGCTATATGGGCACCTAGCTCGTTTCCCTGTGGATGACCCTACCCATCAGGTTGTCTCTTTGCGAGACAATCCTTGGTGGAAGAGGTCTGTGGGACGGCGTATGAGTCCTGTCGGAAGGAGTTAAAGATGGGACGAAGGCCTGCCTGGAGACTCGCCATGAAGGACCCCCGTGGCTGGAAGCGAAGGGTGGATGCGGCCCTCGTCGGCGTTAACCTCCCGATGATGTTGTGTGTGTATATGTATATATACATATATGCCTTTATATATATTTATATATATATATCAGCATATATATATAGATATATAGATAGATAGATAGATATGAACATACATACACACACACACACACACACACACACACACACACACACACACACACACACACATATATATATATATATATATATATATATATATATATATATGTATTTATATATGTATATGTATTTATTTATATATATATATATTATATCCTTGTGTGTGTGTGTGTGTGTGTGTGTGTGTGTGTGTGTGTGTGTGTGCATATCTATATCTATCTATCTATCTATCTATATATATATATATGTACATATGTGTGTATGTGTGTGTATGTATATATGTATATATGTGTATACACACACACACAGACACACACACACATACATACACACACACACACACACACACACACACACACACACATATATATATATATATATATATATATA
>NC_061859.1:6124474-6129474 GCF_019202785.1 Penaeus chinensis
GGTAACTGTGAAAAAGGGTCTTGGCGAAGGAGGAGAGTGAAGGGGCGCTGTGGCTGTGATTGTGTGTGTTTGTTTGTTTTGTTTTGTTACGATTTTTTTTTCTGGCACCGTGATGCTGTGATGCGGATCATGATCTAAGGAATGAAAGATGAAAGAAAAAAACGCTAATTGATATAGTAAATGAGTTGGATTAGCGACTAAGTATGGATTATTAATAGGCTGCAGAATGTATTGCATTTTAGCTTTATATATATGTGTGTATGGATGTGTGTGTGTGTGTGTGTGTGTGTGTGTGTGTGTGTGTGTGTGTGTGTGTGAATGGTAAAACACTAGATTAATTGAAAATGGAATCCAGGTGGATTTAATACTGTGGCCTCATTTTCAATAAATCTAGATTTTGCATTGTGGGTTTTTCTACCACAGTATCAACACATAAGAGTGTGAATATATATATATATACATATATATATATATATATATATATATATATATATATATTCATTCATTCATATTCATGCCATCACCGACGCGGTGTTTGACGAACTACTTGGTGCCATGTTGGCATCATGTAGTTGAATGGGTCTTTATATTGGGGTGGCTGACCCATGATCCTTCCCCCGGGGAGTAGTTGTTTATATATATATGTGTATATATCTCTATATATGTATTCATACTTGTATATATGTAAATATTTGTATGTATATATATATGTGTATGTATATATCTGTGTGTATATGTGTATATATATGTATTTATATATATACATATGTGTATATATGTAATACAAGTATACATGTATGTATATTGTGTATATGTTTATGTATATATGTGTGTATATATATGTGTGTGTATGTGTGTTTGTGTATATATATGTGTTTGTGTGTATATGTATATATATATATGTATATATATTTATATGTATGTATTTATACGTGTATATATGTATATATATGTATACATGTATATATATATATATATATATATATATATATATATATATATATGCACGTATGTGTATATGTATATATATGTATATGTATATGTATATATATGCATATATATGTATATATATGTATATGTATATATATGAATATATACATAAGTGTATATAGGTATATTTATTTATATATGAAAACATATGTATATATACACATATGTGTGTATATATGTATATGTATATATTTGTATATATATGTGTATATACATAGATATATACATATGTGTATATATGTACATATATGTACATATGTATATATGTGTATATATTATGTATATAGATATATAAATGAATAAATGTGTATATAATATGTATATATACATATTTCATTTATTCGTTTATTTATCTATTTATGTATACACATAATATGTATACAATAATATATATAATATAAATACATACACACACACACAGACACACACACACACACACACACACACACACACATACAAATATATATATATATATATATATATATAAATATATATATACATATACACACATGTATGTATATACATATATATATATATATATATATATATATATATATATATATATATATACATTTAATATATATATATATATATATATATACACACATATGCATATATATATATATATATATATATATATATATATACACACACATATATATATATATATATATATATATATATACACATATATATATACACACATATACACATATATATAGCTAAAACTGTCACAGTAATGGAAATATATATATATATATATATATATATATATATATATATATATATACATGTATGTATATACATATATATAATATATAAATACACATATACATATACATATATATATACATATATATACACATATACACATATATAATAGCTAAAACTGTCACAGTAATGAAAACTAAATCGCATCTCAGTGTCCCCCTCTTGTATCTCAAGATCGCATATAAAAGATTGGAAAACTCAATATCCCTCTTTGAGAAGGAGACTTGATCTTATTGTGCCCCGAAAGCCAGGCCCGGTGAGATGCCTTGTTTTGACCACAACTTCTACGCAGCGCTGTGATCCGGAAAACGAACTTGAATCGGCCTTTTGTGCTTTTAAAAGACTGGACAAAAGGATAAATTCAAAGCGGTTGAAAGTAAAATATGTATATGTGTATATATATATGTAAATTTGAATATGTCTGTTTGTGTTTTAGATAATGGCTAAAGATGATGAATTTAAATCGGTTGATAGTAATAAAAAAAATATATATATTTATACATATATATATGTGTGTGTCTGTGTGTGTGTGTGTGTGTGTGTGTGTGTGTGTGTGTGTGTGTGTGTGTGTGAGTGTGTGAGTGTGTGTGTGTGTGTGTGTGTGTGTGTGTGTATTATCAAATTTAGATATACCTTTTTCTGCTTTTAATTATGGATAAAAATGATAAATTCAAATCGGTTGAAAGTAAAATATATATATATATATGGTAAAATAATATAATATATATATATATATATATATATATATATATGAACAAATGATGAATTCAAATTGGTTGAAAGTTAAACAAATAAATATAAAAATAAATGCAATAGAATTTATCAGATCAGAAAACTTGGCTTTTCATGTATCGGAACTGACCTTTAAACAACAGTACTTATTGATCATAGCAATGTCGTGCGGTGAATAGGCCTATAAGTTCCCAGTCGAGGTTTTATAGGCCGAAGAATGCCAGGTAGGTATAGTTATATTGACTTTGCTTTGGTTGTTTGCGCGGACTAACGTAGTCGAAATAAAAGGGCAAGCTTCTTGCCCGCACCAGCGTATCTTCTGGGCCGCTGAACATGCTCTGCGGTGGAAGCTGTAAACCTATCTAAACGACAGGACAAAACTTTTACCGGAAAGTTTAATGGTTTTGTGAAAAAATATATATTACGGAAGGGAAAGAGAAGAGGTAAAAAATCCGTCGTTTTCATTTTGTCTTTCACTTTTTTTGTGTGTGGAAAAAAATCTTTGCGATATTCCTTATTTCCGCTAAAGTGTAGCGATGTCTCATTTCCATTCCAGAATAGGAGAGAAAAATCAAAATGTTTTTCAATGTGGATCTGAGCGGCTGAGAAACAAAATGGGAAAGAGGAAAGGGGAGAGGAAGAATGAGAGGGAGAGAGAGAGAAAGAAAAAGAGGGGGAGACACAGGGAGAAAGAGATAGAGATAGAGAGGGGGGGAAGAGAGAGAATGGTGGTGAAAGAGAGGAAAGGAGAGAGAGAGAGAGAAGAGAAAGGGAGAAAGAGAGAAGGGGGAGGAAAGGAGAGAGAGAGAGAGAGAGAGAGAGAGAGAGAGAGAGAGAGAGAGAGAGAGAGAGAGAGGGGGGGGGGTAGGGAAGAGAAAGAGAGAGAGAGAGAGAAAGTAGTGAGATAAAGAGAAGTAGAGAGAGAGAGAGAGAGGGGAGGGAAGAGAAAGAGAGAGAGAGAGAGAGAGAGAGAAAGTAGTGAGATAAAGAGAAGTAGAGAGAGAGAGAGAGAAGTAGGGAGAGAGGGAGGGAGGGAGGGAACGGGAAAGGAAAGGACGGGAAAGTTGAGTGAAAGAAAAATAGACTGCGACAGGAGCCATGGAAGTAAGGGGGGGAAGGGGGGGGGGGGGGGCAAGCAAAGGACTGCAGCAAGAATCACGATTCAGGGGGACGTTAGTAGAAAGAGTAGCTGTAGGAACAAAAGCTGTGTGGCAAAGGACTCTCGCTGAAGAAGACGTAAGGGGGGGGGGGGGAGTGTGGGGGGGGGAGATGTAGCTGTGGCAGATAAAGTGGAAGTGTGGGGGGGGGGGGGGGGCGCTCTGATTGCGGAAGGGTCTTCGTCACGGAAGAGGAAGGGGAACGCGGGGTCCTCATCATGGGAAAGAGGGAAGCAGTGGCAGTGGAAAAGGGTCACGGAGGATGGAGGAAGGGGCGCTGTGACAGTGACAGGGAAATTTTCATCGTGGAGAAGGGGAAGGGGGAGGCTGTGACTGTGACAGGGAGGGGGGGGGGGCTCGTCACAGAGTAGAGAAGATGGGGGGCTGTAACACTAGAAGGGGGGGGGGGGCGCTGTGACATATCTTCGTCACGGAGGAAGGGGCGCTGTCACAGGGAGGTCTTCGTCAGGGAGGAGGGGAGGTGAAGGGGGGGGGGGGGGGCGCTTTGATAGTGGCACGTGGTCCTGGTGAAGGAGGAGAGGAAAGAGGATGAGACTGTGATTGCGGCATGGCAGTTTCATTGAAGGGTGGGGGAGGGAGGGGTGGGGGCGGTGCTCTCTGATTGTGGCTGGGACTCACGGTGTAGTAGGGAGGGAGAGGAGAGGATAAGGGGGGGGTGGGGGCTCTATAACTGTGGTAGGGGTCCTTGCAGGAGGGACTGAAGCCATGACGGGGGAAGTTAAGTAAACGAAAGATCAAGAGAAAACACCGAAGGAGGGAAGAAGCAGTAGATACCGTTATGAATTAATGAAAGAGCCCTTTGGAAGCAATTCAGCGAAGGCGGAAAGAAGGGGAAAGGAAAATAGAAGCAAGAGAGAGGGGAGGGAAGAAGAAAAGAGGAGTGAATAGAGGAGAAGGAGGAGGGGAGGGCGAAGCGAATAACAAAAATAGGGGAGAGCGAACTGTGAATAGAGGGGAGGCAAAACACGAGGAATGGTTAAGGAGGATGGTTTGCGAAAAGGGAGCTGAGGGGAAATGAGGAAAGTTACGGGAGAAGGAGGAGGGAATGAGGAGAAAGTGAGGGAAGGGACGAAGTTAATGGACAGAGGCAGGGATGGGAAGGACGTAATGGGTGGAGGGGAATAGAGGGAGGGGAATGAGCGAATGACGAAGGGAGACAAAGGGAAGGACGGAATAGATGGGGGAGAGAGAGAAGAAAAGAAGCGAAAGGAGAAGTTAAGCGAAGGGAGAGACCGAATAAATGGAAGGAATATTAGAGAGAAGAAAAGAAGAGAAAGGAAACGGAAAACGAAAGGAAAGACCAAATAAATGATGAGAATGACAGGAGCT
>NC_061859.1:6134474-6136974 GCF_019202785.1 Penaeus chinensis
TAATCGTTGTCGCTGTCATCATTATCATTATTACATCACCACCACCATCATTATTATCATTACAATCGCCATCATCATAATTATTTTCACTACCACTATTATCAGCTTCAATACTATCAACGTTCTTGTCCGTTTTATTTTTTTTCTCGTTATCGTCATCTATAAAGCAGCTGTCGTTGCCATTATCGTTATCACATTTATTTTTTTACCATCGCAATTATAGAAATCATTAATGCCATCATGGTAATCACCTTTATCGGTCAGTGTTGTAACAAGTCCAAAATAACAGCTGCGAAAAATACAATAACCACGGCAAGATCATCAATAACGGCGACAGCAACGCTTATTACAAATGCCCCACTTCCAACAACAACTACAACAATGACGACAACAAAAACAACAACAACGCCCAAATTCCAACATTGATGGTGATAAAAACTGTATCAGTAACAACAACAACAGCAACAATGCCTCACTTCCAACACCAATAACAAAAAACAATGCCTCACTTCCAACACCAATAACAACAACAACGCCTCACTTCCAACAACAACAATAACGCCTCACTTCCAACAACAACAATGCCTCACTTCCAACACCAACAACAACAACAACAAAATTATGAAGAACAACAACACTAATGACCCACTTCGAAGCTAAAAAAATCCACCACCATCAATAACCGGAGCAATGCAGTATCACGGAATACGAAGCAACACAGCGCAACCTGCCTACAGTGACCAGCAGAAAGTAGGTCATGTTGAAGAGGCAGTGCATTGATCACTTGTCATGTCATGTCAAGGCTCTTCAGTGTCATATCACTTTTGTCTCGTTCCATCTTGGGCGTCGGGAACTTCCGGGGAAGATGTTATCTTGATTATTGTATTTGTTCTGTTATTCTTGTTGTTGTTTGGTGGTGGTGATTGTTATTATTATCACTAGTTTCTTTTTTAGTGTCTTTCCATGCATCTTTTCTCTTGTTATCACTGTTATTTGTTTGTTCATTTATTTGGTAATTTATAATTGGTGTTATCTTTATGGTAATAATAATAATGATAACAATAATAATAACAATAATAATAAAAATAATAATAATGATTATTATTATTATTATTATTATTATTATTATTATTATTATCACCATCACTGTTATTATTATTATTATTATTATTATTATTATTATTATTATCATTATCAATACTATTATTCATTATTATTATTATTATTATTATTATTATTATTATTATTATTATTATTATTATTGGTGTTGTTGTTGTTGCTATTGTTGCTGTGATATTATTATGATTATTGTCATTGTGAGTTTTATCAGTTGCAATTTTATAGATAAAAATAATCATATCATTGATTCATAGGAAAGAGAGAAGTAGAGACAGAGGGAGGCAGACAGGCAGGCAGGCAGGCAGGCAGGCAGGCAGGCAGGCAGGCAGGCAGGCAGGCAGGCAGGCAGGCAGGCAGGCAGGCAGGCAGGCAGGCAGGCAGGCAGGCAGGCAAACGTACATACAGAACGAGACGGAAACAGACAAAGAATGATAAAAGGAGGGAGCTAGAGGGAAAGAACAGTAAGGGAAGAGAAAGGGAGAACTGGAGATAAGGCCAGCAGACTTCATCACTCCTTCCTCTCCTTATCATGTCGAGTGTAATCCAGACACTCATCTCAGTCACGTCACGCCTTGTCTTGCTCTTTAATCACCTCATCTTCGAGATCACTGATAATTCTCTGGCATTCTCTGTTCTTCGCTGCAGCTGTTGAAATGGCGGTTAGTTTGTAGGGAGGCGGAGTATAAAGCAAGCCATTTGAAATTGTAAGTAGGGTTTTGAAGATGGGTGTTCTGCATGTGCTAATTGGTTAACTAGGATGGGCGAGAAGGGGTTTAGGGAGGGAGGATGAGGGAGAGAGGAGGAAGGAAGGAGGGAGGGAGGGTGGGAGGCAGGGAGGAAGAGAGAGAGAGTGAGAGACTGGGAGAGAGGGAGGGAGAGTGAGAGAATGGATGAGAGGAAGCGAGGGAGAGAGAAGGGAAGAAGTGAGAGAGTGGATGAGAGGAAGAGAGGGAGAGAGAAGGGAAGAAGTGAGAGAGTGGATGAGAGGAAGAGAGGGAGGGAGATGGGAAGAAGTGAGTGAGTGAGTGATGGAAGAAGGAGAGGTGTGAGTTAGGAGGCAGAGAAGTGAGAGGAAAGGAGTTCTGACAGATGGAGGGGGTGTGAGAGTAAAAGGTAAGGAGGAAAATGGAAGAGTGGTGTTAGAAGTGGTGAAGGAAAGAGGGAAAATATGCAAGCAAAGAGAAGGGAGTTAGGAGGGAAGGAGGGAGGGAGGTAGTAATGCTAGATGGAAGGAGCACGTTGCGAGGGAGTGATGGTGGTGGGGGGAGGGGAGGTAAAAGGGGGGAGGGATGAGGCAGGTCAGTTGCGAATGACAGGTGAAGGTCAGACCCTGATGAAGGTAACAGGAATGCAAACCTGCCTTTTCACCGGGTCGACTGAC
>NC_061859.1:6156974-6166974 GCF_019202785.1 Penaeus chinensis
GTGTGCTAATGTGCTTAAATAAAAATAAAATCGAATCAAATATCTGGAACCATGAATATATATTCGACGGTTTTTGGTTCCTCACTCGGCCAGGCGTACAGCATCATCGAACGTGTACGTATGTCTGGAAAATGCATTTCTCTCGTGTATAATCTGCGTTCTCTGGTGAATGCAAATTGACTGAGATTTGAAAGCATATTTCCATGTAAAGCTGGGGATTTAACTAACATTTGTTTATGCCATTTAAGGAAGGATGTTACACTTGTTATGGAGGCTGTACTTTTCATGCGTAGAGATGTTAAGAAAAAAAAAAAATCTCGGCCTGCACTCTCTTTTATACATCCAAGCACTGTCCTCTGGTCTTCCCGCTCTCCCTCCCCCCTCCCTCCCTCTGTCTGCCATCCCACCATTCCATCCTCTCCCTCCCTCTCTCCCTACCTTCCTACCTCCCGCAGTCTAGTTGCCCGGCGCTCCCTCCCTCCCTCCCTCCTGCGCTCTAGCTGTCCGCTCCTCTATCCCTCCCACCATCCCTCCAGCACTCTAACTATCCCTCCCTCCCTCCCTCCCTCTATCTCTCCAGCTCTCCCTCCCTCCGGCCTTTTCTCCCTAACACCATCTCTCGTCCCAGGTGACGCGTCTGAGTTATGCCGTCCATTAGAAAAGCAAAAACACATTGAAACTAGAGCCAGACTCTGCACGGCTAATGGTGGGGAGGGCGGGCCGGAG
This sequence comes from Penaeus chinensis, assembly GCF_019202785.1. Lineage (NCBI taxonomy): Eukaryota > Metazoa > Arthropoda > Malacostraca > Decapoda > Penaeidae > Penaeus > Penaeus chinensis. The sequence goes on from NC_061859.1 coordinate 6,157,701, forward strand.
GGTGGGAGGGAGGTGAGGCTGCTGTGAGGGAAGGGGGGGGGGGACATATGAGATGTTATTTCATGAAAACTTCTCGAATCATTTCACAAGACGCGGAAACAACAGACAGGGCGGACGAGCTCGCCGGAGAAAAGATGTTTCCATGCCGTTCCAAGGTCAGCCATTCGGGAAACTTTGAGACAAACAGGAGCTGTGCCCGCGCGAATACCAAAAGGCAACAACGAAAATGAAAGGACGAATTTCACTCTTTCCCTTCATATTTTTAAAACAAAAAATCATTCCGTTGACCCGTCTCGTCTGTATTGCGGCGGTTGGCAGATAAACGGTAGAACCTCCTTCAGCTATGGACAGTCATTCCATGTTAGCTGACAAATTATCAGTTCGTTCTGGGAAGTCGGCTCCAGCAGCATGTACTGCAGTACTTATCCCACCGCAAGAGGGCGCACGTCTGCCGATATCACGTGACGGTGACGTAGTCTTCGCATCATTACGGCGCAGTGGTAAAAAAGCCATCGATGCCGCTAAGTGATGGTGGTGTGCAGGAAACACCATCATCGTCTGGCGTGATGCAAAGCCGGCACCATCACAGTGCGGTAGTGTAAGCCGGGACAATCAATACCTCAGTGGTCCGTCGCGGCTCGATTTTGATCGCTAGATCCGGCGATATGGTGAAGAGAGGCACTCAGGCCCTGATGGATATCCCCTGCGTGTATTACAGTATGTGTCTATGTGTACATATGTGTGTATATGCATATACACGCGCACACACGCGCACACGCACTCACTCACTCACTCACTCACTCACTCACTCACTCACTCACTCACTCACTCACTTACCTGCTCACTCACTCACTCACTTATTCATTCACACTCACATTCGTGCGTGTGTGTGTATGTATATATGTGTCTGTATGTGTGTATGTATATGTATGTATGTATGTATGTATGTATGTATATATATGTATATAAATGAATATATATATATATGTGTGTGTGTGTGTGTGTGTGTGTGTGTGTGTGTGTGTGTGTACATATATATCTATATCATATATATATATATATATATATGTATGTATGTATGTATATATATGAATATATATGTATATGTATCTATATCTACATCTATCTCTATATATATATATGTGTGTATACACAAGCACACACATACATACACACAAACATATATATATATATATATATATATATATATATATATATATATATTTGCTGTATATATACATATGCATATATACATATGTGTGTATATGTATATATGTATATATATATATATATATATTATGCGTGTATGTATATATATATATATGTGTGTGTGTGTGTGTGTGTGTGTGTGTGTGTGTGTGTGTGTGTGTGTGTGCTTATATATATTTATATATATTTATGTGTTTATATATATGTATATGTGTGTTTATGAGTGTAAATGTGTGCATACATTTGTGTATATGTTTACGTATACTTTGCGATTTAGCTAGATACAAATGTTTGTACAGAACCTTACACATTCTTACGATTACTTGTATAAATTTATATTCTGTAAACCGAAGAGAGAGAGAGAGAGAGAGAGAGAGAGAGAGAGAGGGGGGGGGGACTGAAACCCAAAACAATGCGGTCTGCGGCTTTCCCAATGCTCGTCGAAGTACAAGACTTTTCATGCCATTAAGAATTCGTTTTTCCGCTTTCATGACATCTTGGGGAAGTAGCCAGCGGGGAACAATATATATTGTTTTGGGCGATGGAGTGGCGATCTGGGAACAATAACATAGCCAGCGGCAGAAGTAGAACAGGGGGAAAGGAGAACAAGAGTAAATGTCGAAGAATGGGAGGGCTAAAAGGGGAAGTATACGAAAGAGGAAGAGGGAAGAGAAGGGACGAAGGGGAGGGAACCTTTACAGGGGAGAGGAGAAAACATGGCATTGGATTCCTGTCAATAGTACGGCCTTGACATTTCTAAATCGGCTGTCAAGACCTAATGTAACTTTGAGTGTATTACGGAATAACGACCGTCTATTGACCATACACTGACCAGACGTAAAAAAAAAAAAAAAGAAAAAAGCGAAGAGACACATGTCATGCATGAGCGTTGACAGATAGTTACTTCGCAGTGCGGATTTAATATTTCCTCCTCTGCTTATTCCCCTTTCTTTTGCTTTTTGTTTTTCTCTCTTTTCCCGGTGGAATTTTCCCAAGAACAAGTTCATTCTTCACCTTTTTTTTCATTTTGAGGCGAATCGTTAGCCCGGCAATACCACAAACCTCAGACACACTCGGTGAAAAAATATATATTACGTTTTAGCGAAAGGAACGCGCGAGGAGGGAGCCAGGCAGAAAATTACTAAGAACCTCAGAAAGAACTTTTCCCCATTTTTTCTTTTTAAGTCTTCTGCTCCTTATTCTTATATGTATGTTAGTCTCCCTTCGTTTTTGTTTTTATTGTTATTTTCTTCCACTTGCATACCCTTCTCCCCTTCTCCCCTCCTCCCCTCCTTCCCTCCTACCCTCCTTCCCTCTTCCCCCTCTCCCCTCCTCCTCTTCGCCCCTCCTTCCCTCCTCCCCCTCTCCCCTCCTCCCCCTTTCCCCTCCTCCTCCTCTCCCCTCCTCCTCTTCACCCCTTCTCCCCCTCTCTCCTCCTCCCCCTCTCCCCTCCTCCTCCCTTTCCCCCATCACCCCTTCTCCCAAACCTGCAGATATCACCTCTTCCCTCAAGTTGCATATTGAAGACCCGGCGTCGAGGAAAAGGGAAACCTCGAGAGAACACGGAAACCGCGGAGGTAATTGCATTTTCCGGAATAACTTTCTCGCGAGTTGAAAATTCTTGCTCCGTCAAGCACAAGTTTCGTTAAGCAATGGGAGAAACGCGGCCGAGACTCTCACTGCGCCTTTAACTCCTCCAGAGCCTCCTTCTCGTGGCCGGGCGCGGGTCCTGATTATATTTGGGAAGGATTCCAGCTGCACTAGATAACGGGCTGTGATTGCGAGGTTTCGGGGCGAATTTGTGGGTGTATATACGATATATATATATATATATATATATATATATATATATATATATATATATATATATATATCCATATATATATAATATGTGTATATGTATATTTATAGTATATATAAATGCATATATATATATATATATATATATATATATATATATATATATATAAGTATACATGTTTATGTATATTTATATATATACACATGTGTATATATGTATATATATATATATATATATATATATATATGTGTGTGTGTGTGTGTGTACATATGTGTACGTGTGTGTGTGTATGTATATATATATATATATATATATATATATATATATATATATATATAACATGCGTATACCTATATATACATGTACATAAATATAAATATATATATATATATAAATATATATATAAATATATATATATAGTGTGTGTATATATATGTACATATATGTTTATGTATATGTATATATATGCATATGTGTATGTATGTGTATGTATTTTCGTATATACATGTATATATACGTGTGTGTGTGTGTCTGAGTATGCATATATATATATATATATATATATATATATATATATATATATATGTATATATATATACATATATAAATACACATATATATTTATATATATGTATGTATGTATGTATACACATACATTGTACATGTACATTACATATACATGCACATACACATACATACATATATTTATGCATACATGCATACATACATACATACATACATACATACATACATACATACATACATATATACATACAACACATGCACACATACATACATACAATACATGCATACAACAAAGAGAGAGAAAGGGAGAGAGAGAGAGGAGAAATGAAGAAAGAGGGGAAGATGGAGAGAGAGAGAGAGAGAGAGAGAGAAAGAGAGAGAGGGAGATGTATACACATACGCATGCATGTATATACATGTATCCTTCTTTTCGCCCGTTTACATATATATAAACGTTATTAAGTTTGTGTCTTGCCTGTTTACTGAGGAAATGCGAATAGTGATGTAAAGGTTATTGCAATGTAATGTTGGAATGTGTCTGTAACGGCGATGAGGTCCATTGATTGCAATGGGGTTAGCTGGCGTGGGAAAAACATTGTAAAAAAAAAAAGAAAAAAAAAAAAGAAAACGTTATTTCCGATTTGGAGGTTATAAGTACTGAAAATAAAGATAATTGTGTTGATAGTTATAAGGATTATTATGATGATGATGAAGATGGTGATGAAAATAATCATAATAATGTTAATTATAATATTGGTAAGAAGAGTAATAACAATGATAATGATAATGACAATTATAGCAATAATGTTTATAATTATTATAATAATAATAAATATAATCATAATAGCAATGTGTATAAGGATGATGATGATTAATAATGGCAATCGCGTGACTGTTATTAACAACAGTAAAACAATAAAGCACAAAGGAGTAATAAACCCATAGAGCGAAGCCATCGATGCGGTTCCTTCCAGTTCGCCAAAAGCTCACTTTGTTTTAGTCATGCGCTCTCTATAACCTCAACATACGTTAACCCAATGCCAAGTAATTTTCTTAGTGGTTGGAAAAATATGTGCATAATCAGACAGAAGATATCAGTTGTAGAGAAAATTATGATAGGGAAATGATAAGGCAAGGGGGTCCGTTCTACAATTTTCGAACGAATGTCATCCGTTTGAGTTTTTGTAGATGTTATTATATTCACAGGCGAGATAACTGGTTATTGTTTATATAAGGTACTAAATTAGTAAGGGGGGAAGGGGGGAGGGTACCCAACCAAGTACTGATACCCCTTCAGTGAAATTCACATGACATTTGGGGGATATTCCGAAGATATTCCGATCAGTGTACCTCAGTGTACATTTAGTATATTACAATCAAACAATCAGCGCTTTGTTTATTACGGAAACATTTGCTTGATTTAAACCGCCTTAAACACTGATGAATAGCTGTGAATTAATATTTGCAATCTACATGAAAACAAAAATTGACGATCACTCAAATTGTGTTTTGTTCGTGAGAAGTATCTGCCAAACGTTACGTATTGAGATCACATTACCATTTGTAACAATGGTTTAAATTCATAATATAAAAATTGTTTGAAATCACTAATTGTAAAGCTAGGTTGAAATTACTAACAGTAAAATATGTTTGATTTAGCAATAGCAATAGTATAAATAGATAACGTTATGATGACCCAGTTTAATCCTGTTCAAAAGTAAATTTTAGCATTGTGAAATCTAAATGTACACAGCGACAAGTAGACTAGATTCTAATAATGGTGATGGCAGCAGCAATAGTAGTAGTAGATGTAGTGGTAGTAGTAGTGGTAATGATAATATCAATAATGATGATATAAAAGATAATGATGATGAAAATTATGACAATAGTAATAATAATGATAATCGAATTAATGATAATGCTAGTAATACAAATGGTAATAATAATTATGATAAATATAATGACAACAACAACAATAATAATAATAATAATAATAATAATAATAATAATAATAATAATGATTATAATAATCATGGTTATGATTATAATAATGATAATACTAGTGATAATGATAATAATGATAATACGAGTGATAATGATAATAATGTTGATAATGATAATAATAATGATGATAATGATAATAATAGTAATAATGATAATAATAAGAATGGTCATAATTATTATTATTATTGTTATTTTTATCAATATTATTTTTATTATAAAAATGACAATAAAACAGTAACAGAAATGGCGATGCTGTTGATAATGATGATGATAATAAATGCGAATACTAATGAAAAACACGTCAGCCGTAAAGAGAGGCAAGCTAATTGCCTACGCTGTATGCTTTGTGATGTTGATTTTAAGCAGTTTGTTCGCTAATGAACTCGGTACAAAGGAATTTTAGATAGCTTTCCTGGAATTTCGGAAACGCAGAACTGGAAGACGAAATTAATCAAACAGATTAATGATAACGATAAATTCTGTAACTTCAGCAATCTCGTTGCAATAAAAGGATAAATTTGAGGCCAGCTGGGCATTACTCAATCGTGTAAAGGCTGTTTCAATCTAACAATAATGGTGCTCTTACTAAACCCTTTTTGATTAATATTATAGATCGTTATTTTATAATCAATAAAATACCAGCATGGGAACACCATTTAAAAAAATGGTTTGGCTTAAAACAATACGAGTTATTTTTTTATGTGTACTATATACCGGTGTAGGATTCATCTATAACAAAGTATAAGTAACACAGTGAAGGGAAAGAACAAGAGAGCACACGAATAATATTCTTGTTTTCTTGTTCATTGTTTTATTTACCAAATATTCCTGTCTGTAACACGCGGTTCTCACAATAAGACGCGGCCCATTTTAATTTGCATAAACGCACGCATTACGTTCCTTATTTTACCTCGCGCGGTTGTGTTTTCTTTATGTTCTCATTCTTCATCCACGCTGAAAAATATAATGTTCTTGCCAGATTATGTTGTTGGTGATAATCCTTTAATGAAACCCCGAGAAGAAAAATCGACAGTTTGCAAGTTTATGCATTTATAAATATAAACTGAGAAATCAGTTGTGATATGAAAGATGGAAATGCTTGTGGATTTGCATTATTTGTATGCATATTAGCAATTTGTGTTACGGTTTTGTTATTATATTTTCACTGTTCAGTGTGGAATTAAACCATGCGTTCAGAAAAAAAAAATATATATATATATACTTATCTAGATGCATACATGCATACACACACACATACCCACACACATTATAAATTAAATTCCAGATATCACATCGCATGGCAAGTGAACAAACCTCATCATGATAACTTTTTCTTCCTACTGTTTGCCCTGGTTTCATTTCGGGTCTTGCACGGATGAATTTAAAAAAAAAAAACTTATTTGAGTCTTTCCGCAGAAATATTTTTTGGTTTTCAATTTCCTGCGCCGACCAGCGTTCCATCTCCGGCCTGTATACATTCTCCTCAAAGTGACCGATACTGTGGAAAAGTTAAAGACAATACACCAGTCGGCGCCCTTGTCTGACTGGGTTAACAAGCTCTCTCTCTCTCTCTCTCTCTCTCTCTGTGTGTGTGTGTGTGTGTGTGTGTGTGTGTATGTGTGTGTGTGTGTGTGTGTGTGTGTGTGATAGTACGCGCGCGCGTCTATGTGTGTCATTTTGTCTGTCAGGAAAAGCAGAGAGAGAGAGAGAGAGAGAGAAGAGAGAGAAAGAGAGTGAGAAGAGAGAGAGAGAGAGAGATAGAGTAGAGAGAGAGAGAGAGAGAGAAGAGAGAGAGAGAGAAGAGAGAGAGAGAGAGAGAGAAAGAGAGAGAGTCTCTTTACTCTTTAAAACACGCACACACGTACGCGCTCGCATGCTCACAGTCACACAGACAAACAGACAAACAGACAAACAGTCGACGGCGCGCCTGGCTGGTAACCATTGACCAGGGAATCGCCAATAGGCTTTCCACCTGGAGGATCTGACAGCCAGGTTTTCAAAGTCTGCCTCCTCACATCTGCGGCGCCTCAGGACTCGTCAGAATTGGGATATTTAATGTACGTTGGTACGCGTATACACAGTGGCGGACACAAAAACGGCGCACGTGTATTTACGATATGTAGATATAAATCATAACTATATACACACGAAAGGGTGTATAATAATATATTTTGTATGTGTGTACCCACCGAAGTGCGTTAAAAGCTTCGATAAAAATTATTCACTTATTACAGCACCCCATTCATAACCGCCACACAATAGTTTGCATGGCACAATTTCAACAGGTTTGTTGTATCCAACAATACGGGGAAAGTACAATGGTCATGGCACAAGGGCCTCTTTTAAAATCGCATTACCGTGGGGTAGTGGGCGACGAGGGGGAGGGGGGGGGGGAGGGGGGAAGGGGAAGTGGACCTAACCTCACCTGCCCGACTTCCTGCCGTCCCTGCCAAATGTACGACGATTAGTCACGCCATCAGATCTTTATTTTGTCATTTCGTAGGGAGCGTTCTAAGTTATGGGGTTCTGGAATAATCTCGTCGCGTGCGGTCTCGTGTATTTTTGCAGTTTCAGAACCAATTAGTTTGAATCTTAATCGAATAACGTCCAGATATTATGACCTTTCAATTAACGGGCGAAGTCATCGTGCATCTGGCATATTTTACTACGTTTCCCACCTGCTTCCGAAATGACGTTTTCTTTTGCATCTCGCATCAGCTGAACAGAGACATCCGATGACAAAAATTATGGCCCTTATGCTGTACTCAAATAAGACCTAAAATTGTGGACAGTTATAGCAGATGAAGGGCATTATGCCTGTACATGGCGGGATGTTAATGAAAGCAACATGAATGGGCAAGAAGGAAGGCGACAGACACGTGGAAATAAAGGCAACTGTGATAACTCTGTTTCCTGCCCGCGCCTGCATTCCATTTGGTTGTACACAAATCTACTGCCAATGTATGTGTCCTCTAGACTTCCTGTGTATGTGCGTGTAGTGTATTGTTGTGTTGTGGTCTGTGTGTGTGTGTGTGTGTGTGTGTGTGTGTGTGTGTGTGTGTGTGTGTGTGTGTGTGTGTGTGTGTGTGTGTGTGTGTGTGTGTGTGTGTTGCGTTGCGTTGCGTTGCGTTGCGTTCCGTTGTGTTGTGTTGTGTTGTGTTGTGTGTATACGGATATGTATGTGTACCCGTCGATATGTATATGTATATAAGCATATACATATGTAATACCGAACAGATATTGTGAATATACAATACTATATATTTACCATAACAAAATTAAAACGAATGTCAGCGCTCTTAACATGGAAGCAAGTTCCCCAACTCGTCTGAACTTACACATCAAAGAAACCAGTAACATGAACAACTTAAAAAGACAAATGATTGAGTAGTTTAGGGTTTCTAATCCAGTGTTTAGGCTCGTGTGTCGCGGTCTCGCCCTCTCGTGTCATTTGGCCGCGAGAGGGAGGCCGGCGCGTGCGATAAGCAGATGGCTGATTAACATCCGTGAGTTCCTTGACGGACAGGGAAATTCTGGTCTCCTAATCCGGGAAAAGACAGCATATATATACACACACGCGGTGTTTTTATTTGTTAGTATTCTTATTCTACTAATTCATTCGTTCATCCATTTATTTTTTCATTCATATATTTATCTATCAATATCTGACAAGGAGAAGGGCAGTATGTATAAAATACAAGGCTGATTTCAACGTTGCTGTTATGTTATATGTAC
>NC_061859.1:6171974-6189474 GCF_019202785.1 Penaeus chinensis
TCAGGACTTTTATATCATTGCTCGACAACCTTTCCGTTAAAAGCTTTTTTTTACTCGTCGCCGTAACGGTATGTCATTCGCTGGTTCACCTAATTTTAAATGCCGCGTGTATCTTAAGATATCAATTTAGTATTCTTTTATTTCTACTTGACTTCATTGACAAGTGTAAAACAAATAAAAGGAAAAGTTATCGAATAAACAAACTGATAGGCATTTACCATAAAAAAAAAGGTTTGTACTCGCACACTTTCGCACCAAAAACGAATTCCAGGTCGTGATGGTGATGACGTTTCAAGGAAAAGATAATGAATGATGATAATGATAATGACATACTATCTTACGGGAAGAAAATACTGCCAGAGGATATCCTGGCGGGAGAATTATTCACAAAGGGGGCAAGAACATAATTTGTGCTGAAGAATGGACATTTAGACTCATATGAGGGCAAAATCTTCCCTAGGGCGTGACTTTTTATACTAAAATATTAAGATATTGTTGAAATTTATATCTAAATTGTATATACTCGCATATACACATTTTCTTTCTTTTATCTATTTATTTTTCTATTTATTTTGTTAGTCAGGCTTTGTTTTTGTTTTTTTTGTTTTTTTTTCTTAATCAAATTAAGAAAATGAAATGAAATATGATTTCTAAAGCCTAAATAAATTTCTTATTATTCCTTAACCCATTCGCCCCCATGTGGCAAGAATACATGCCATGCCCACTGTAATGCATTTTTATTTATTTTATTTACACATAGATGGCTCTACAAGTTCTTAATCACCAAATAGCCAGTTATTAGAAACTACCTATCTCACATGTTTACCCTTTCCTTTCACTTTAAGAAAGGGTCTTTTGTATCATTTCATTGTCTTAAATATTTTAATGACAAATTAAAAATAATAACATCAATAACAATAATAACAGTATCGATAGCAATGGTATTAATTTCCCCGCCAATTCAAGGAATAGGGAAATCAGGATTGGTAACTAGGGCCTACTGATAGACTCCTTGCCTGCTGAGCACATGTGGAGCCATCTGTACGTAACAAAATTCACTAAAAACTACAGGGGACAGAACATAAATCCGGGGCGAATGGGTTAATATTTGAAATTAGGTATACGTACTTGCTCTTGCGTAACAAAATATCTTCTAAATATAATAATTTATATTGCTGTATCAGTATTTCTATGCCGTTTCTTCAGTTACCATATTTAGCGTTATTCTGAAACTTTAAATTCACTATCTCTCGACCATTCGTTGTCCCCGTTTTCTGTTCTCGTTTTCTATGTCTCGTTTCATTTATTACATTTTCTGACACATCGTATGAATTATCATTATTCATTTAGCTCTAATCCTTTTTAGCAGTAATAGTGACAACAGTATAACAATGGTAGCAATGATAATATTAATACCATTATTGTTGTTGTTATCATTATTATATTTTTATTATCGTTATTATTATAATTATTATTATTTTCATTACCATTATCATTATCATTATTATTCCATTCTTATTGTTATTATCTTCATTACTATTATTATTATTATTATTATTATTATTATCATTATTATTATTGTTGTTGTTGTTTTTGTTATAATAATAATATTAATAATAATAATTATTATTATAATTATTATTATTGTTATAATTTTGTTATTATTATTAAAAAAATTACTGTTGTTGTTGTCATTATTATCATCATCATTATCATCATCATCATCATCACTGTTTTATTATTATTATTATTACTATTTTAGTATTATCATTATTATTATTATTATTGTTGATGTTGTTGTTATCATCTCTTTATATTATTGTTATTTTTGTTATATTTATTATCATTATTATTATCAGTGTTATTATTATTATTATCATTATTAATATTATTATTATTATTATTGTTATTATTATCATCATCATCATTATTATTATTATTATTATTATTATTATTATTATTATTATTATTATTATTATTGCCATTATTATTTATCAAAGTTATTGTCGCTTGGTTAACAATGTTATTATTATCATCATCACTATTACGTTTTTGCTGTCATTATTAGTATCATTATATTATTATCATTATTGTTATTATTGTTATTGTTATTGTTGTTGAAGTGTTCATTATCATCATCATAGTCATTATTATTATTATTATTATTATTATTACTATAATAATAATAATTACTATTATTATTATTATTATTATGATTCTTTATATTGTTATTTTTTATGACTGTTGCTGCTGCTGTTATAATTATTTTTTTTAATTATTATTATTATTATTATTGTCTCTCTCTCTCTCTCTCTTTCTCTCTCTCTCTCTCTCTCTCTCTCTCTCTCTCTCTCTCTCTCTCTCTCTCTCTCTCTCTCTCTCTCTCTCTCTCTCTCTCTCTCTCTCTCCCCCCTGTACCCTCCTCTCTCCTAGCCTCTATCCCTGATCCTACCTAATTCTCCTCTCTCCCTCCTCCCCTCCCTTCCCCCAGCCTCTTCCCCTGCCCGCTTCTCTCCTCCCTCGGTCCCACGTAATTTCCCTTCCCCCTCCCCTCCTGTCCTTCCCCTCCCCTCCTTTTCTCCCCCTTCCCTCTCCATCCGGGTCCCTTCTTCCTCCCCCTCCCCTCCCTCCCTCCTACTCTCTCCCTTCTCTTCCTCTCCGCCTCTCCTTACCTCCCTATCCGTCCTTCCTTCTTCTGTCTCTTCCGGTCTCTCCTAACCCTTGTCACCTCCCCCTACCCCCTCCCTACCACCCCAACCTCCCCCTCCCTCCTGCCACCTCCTCCTACCCCCTCCCCTACAATCCCTCTCCCCTTCCACCACCACACCCCTCCTCCCCCCGCTCCCGCTCTCCTCTGCACCATTATTGACGTGTGTGACTCACCTTTGACCTTATATATAATAATAATCAAAAGATATCGAATCGTTTTTGAAAAAGGAGAATGATATTCCATGAAATTTTGGCTTTGCCTACAATTACCATGAATATTTTCATTATTGTTTTTTTTTTTTTCACTGTTTTCTTCGTCGTTGTTGTGTAGCTGTTTTGATACTGTTATCATCGTCGTTGTCGTCATTGTCACCGTCATCATTATTTTCTTCCATTGTTTTTATTTCATGTTAGCATTGCTGTTTTTGTTATTATTATCGTTGATAATCATTACTATCACCATAATCCTCCTCCTCCTCCTCCTCCTCATCATCATCATCATCATCATCATCATCATCATCATCATCATCATCATCATCATCATTTTATCATTATCATTCCATCATTACATTACCAATGAGTCTTCTCACACCATCACTTCGCACTAACTTCGCACAGTAAATTATTCAGGTAAATAATCTTCTTATTCGTATGATTGTTAATTACCGCCATTATCGTCATTAAGGTCATTACTGCAAAATCATCTTCATTTAACTAAACTTTCGCCTAATAAGACTCATTAAAACACAAACTGCAACACAAGAAAGGCAAAGTTAACAGACTGTTAAACTTAAAAGAAAAAAAGGATTAAATCTTTACCGGAGAGTTGGAAAAAATTCAAAGTTTTCAAGTTTTTTTGTTTTTTTTTAACGTGTTTTTTTGTTCAGCCTAAATTGTAATAAAAGATTCGTTGTCTCGGCTGCGCATAATACCTGGGAATGATATAATTTGCTTTATAGTGCAGTGGTATTATGAATCGCTTCATTAGCACTGATGGCATTATACCGTCATGATTCGTGTTATTAAGAAAGATTATATAGATAATTACTGGTCATGTGATCCCTAGTAATATCCTGATGTTGAGATTATTGCGACTGTTGTTATGAGAACCATATCATTTTTCAAAAATTATCTTTGAATAATGGACTGTGATAATAAATGCGAACATTCACGAATTTGCAAGAAAAGGGACATCACAATTTCGCTTGGATGAAATGTCAGGGCTTGAAATGGGGACGCATTTCCGACTTAATTAATCAAGAATGATGGAAAAGCAACCCTGAATATTCATCCATGCATGCAGCGCCACCGAAATGAATATTCAGACGGGGAAAAATAACAGTAAAAAAAAAAAAAGAAAAAAAAATCGCTCGACATAACTTGATCATTTGAAGGGAAAAGAGAGAAAAAAAGAGTTAAAAGTTTAAATGACCAACAGAGTGAGAGAATACGTAAATACGTAAGACAAAATACGTCTATAAATCAACAAAATACAAGAAACAAACTGACAAACAGACAGAAAAACAGAAAAATAACATCGAAAATAAACAAATGAAAAACGATCCGGCCCTGCTGCAGAGACTTAATGACAGCCAGCAACACAGACGCTGAATGAACGCGGAGCCGACGAAAGCCGCATACAGGTGCGCTATACGACACGACACATCACACTGCGACACCTTCTGCACACACGGCCCCGTGTGCTCTCTCGGGGCCGGAGCCTGTGCCGGTCCTCGCCTTTGAGCGGCTTGCAGAGTGGAGGTGTGTGTTTGTTTCTGACAGAGAGAGGGAGGGGGTATATGATGATATATATATATATATATATATATATATATATATATATATATATATATGCATATATATATATATATATATATATACTTATATGCATATATACATACAAATATGTATATATAATATATATATATATATTTATATATATATGTGTGTGTGTGTGTGTGTGTGTGTGTGTGTGCGTGTGTGTTTATATATATTATACACACACGCACACACACACACACACGCACATATGTATATATATATATATATATATATATATATATATTTATATATATATATATACATGTATATGTATATGTATATATATATATATATATATATATATATATATATATATATAATGTACACACACGCACACACTTGCAAACTGTGTCAGGTATTGCTGTCAAAACATATCAAAATAGATGAATGAATTAATAGTATATAATAAATGAATGAATAAATAGATAAATTATAAATTAATTAATGAATATATATATAATGAATGAATGGATATAAATGATATAAATGAATGGATGAATAGATATATAATAAATGAATGAATGATATATAATAGTAACGATAATCAATAGTATTGGTACATAGAGACGGCACCATTCAAACCCAAATCTGGCAATTCACGCCGCACTTTCGTGGTATGTAGATTTCTCAGTTGCAGTTCCTGGGCAACTTGGGAATTCGCATATTACGAAATCATTCGCGGTTTGCAATTCAGCTGGTATAGTGAACTGTTCTCGTGATCTCTCTCGCCTCACATACTAGAAAATCCATACATTTCTTTATCTTACAATAACTCCACTGCCATCAGTCGATTCCAACAGGTCTACAGCCGTGACAATGACGAAGAGACGTTAGAGCATGCAAGCATCCCCATGCTGTTATTCGGATGTCTTTATTCATGATTATGTCTTCTTTTCACTCAAACTGTTCGCTAGAAAATGCTTATTCTGAATCAGAAAGTATGTTTTTGCTATTATTATCGATATTCAAATGTCTTTCTATATTATGAATACTCTGCATTTCTGTCTCCTTATCACGAAGCTTTCTAGTCTTGTAAACACTATAACTCTTCTTACTCACAACTGTACATAAGGTACCCTTGTTTCTTTCCCATGAAACCATTATGCGACCATATGTATCTGAATTTATGTTCATTCAGATTCTTTCATGTTTTCCATCATGAAATGTTTCAAAACGACTTTTGTTCATATAAATTTCTGAGTAGTCGACACAGACCGCTCGCCCTCGCGGGCTTGGCAAGACTCCTTCTCCCTGGGCGCCTCTGCCTTGCCTGTCCTCTGTACTCCAGCTAACATACTCCCGTGTTGATAAACTATAGAATCTGCGACAGTTTTAACTCTACACTCTCAAGAACAAAACTAGTGCCATGCGAAGAGGAACACAAACTCATCACAGCAGTACACTGGTCTCAATCTAGTGGGATAGAACTCCTCACTATATTGCAGCTGGTCCCTGTATTTGCAATGCCCGGACCAGAATGGCTATCAATTTGGATATTTGCAGTAACTTTAATTAGCTGTCGTCTTTGATTTGAATTATAAAGTTTTGTTGTTGCTTAATAATTATTGGAATAAGAAGCATTCAGATTGTGTATACATTTTTAGGACCCTGTGTATGCGCGCACCCATACACTCACGCACACGCACACGCACACACACACCCACGCTCACACACACACACACACACACATACACATACACATACACACATATGTACGTATGTATATCTATATGTGTATGTATGTATATTGTCCTGGGTGTGACGTTAAACTGCATCCAGTCGGAGTGAGAAGATCGTGCGTGGGGTTAGATAGTCCCACCTCACTTCCACAAAATGCAAACAAATGATCATTACTACTCACTCTGTACCATAAAACCGAGCGGGCACTTGGGTAACAGAGGGTTTCAGGGACAACCAGCCATGGTTTAAATGGTGAATCTGTTGGCAGCAGGACAGTAGATTTCACAGCAGGAACTGCGGACAAAGAAAGAATCTTGGGTCTCTACTTGTCATCGCTTCAACCCCTGACTCCTCTCCATGATAGGAGACTGGCTTAGGTTAGAGCTAAATGGAGAGCCACGGCGGTTTATTTTGAACCTTCCGTTTGATGATGATGTGTATATGTATCGATATATATTTGCGTACCTGTATGAGTGAATACATGTATATATGTACATATGCGTGCATATACACATGTATGTTCCATGAGTATACCTCGGCCTCGACCCCCCCCCCCCCCCCCGTCTCTCTCTCTCTCTCTCTCTCTCTCTCTCTCTCTCTCTCTCTCTCTCTCTCTCTCTCTCTCTCTCTCTCTCTCTCTCTCTCTCTCTCAAAAAAAATAAATAAATAAAAAAAAAAAAAAAAAAAAAAAAAATAGCACATATTTGCACAGGTATGTGATTCTGAGTTTCTATTCACATAAACATTTATCGGATTACTTTCGGTGTGATATGGACACACACAAGCACACACAGTTACATCCACAGACGCACACAGAGATATACACATGTTGACAGATAGACAGATACAACAGACATTTATATACAAAATATGTACAACATGCATGTGTTGGTATCTCTGAGGGCGGAGGACCAAATCTATATGCACTGGAGAGAGAGAATAAAATATATATTTGTATGCATATATACATAATATGCACGGTGTGAATATATTTATTCACACACACACACACTCACATATATATATATATATATATATATATATATATATATATATATATGTGTATGTATATATATATATATATATATATATATATATGTATATATATATGTATATATATGCATATATATATAGAAACATATATATCGAAAGCCACATCAGTCGATGTCGACCATGCATTATTGTCAACACACACACACGCTGTGTACGTATTGCGCGCGCGCGGGCAATACGTACATATAATTAATTCGAAAATAAAGCAAGGAGATAGCAAAAGCTTCCTCTCCTGGTCTCCCACACCATCCCCAACCGTCTTTTCGCCTGCCAAAAACTCCCTCCTATCCCTGCCCCTATCCTTGACCATCCCTCCCCCTCCCCTCCGCCTCCCGAAGGAACGGCCGCGGTACAAGTTGCGCGCCGCGAGGGGCCCCGGGGCACGCCCTCCGAACACATATTTTATTTATTCTCCTTGTCTACGATGATTTACAAGGGCCACCTCTTCTTTGTCTTTGATTCCTAGTGATTGTTCTGACCTCCAGGAAGGTAGTCCGTCAAGTTCGACCTTGAGATTGCAAATTGTAGACTTTGATTTATAGCTTAAGGTTAAATATTTCAGCTTTGGTTGGTCCTCGGGATGACAACAGCGTGGGTTTGGTTTTGTGGTACGCACTTTAGAAAATATTCATGAGATAAAATACACAATACGTAGTTTTAGTGTTTGCTGTCAAAAATGTGGGTAACTTTTTAAAATATTATTTGTCTCTGTTTCTTAACAATATGTCACCTTCTTATGCTCTTATATTCTAGACCAACGTTTGAAAGTTTTAAGTTTTGCAAATGCAGACTTTTTGTCACCGATTTTTTTTTTCGTTTTCTTATTTTTATATCGTTGTTTTTTTTGTTTTGTTTTTACTAATACACGTGGACGCTGACGCAGACATTTGTTTTGTTTTTTTCATCGTAAAATTTGAGTAATGTTTATAAATATTTCATTCTCGGAGACATTTACGCATTCGTATCACAGGTAAAAAAAAAATAATAATAATAATCTATCTTTGTCGGCTTTTTACTCGTTGACAACGATGGACTCGACTTTCTGCAATCGTCAGCGTTTTTATTTCATTTTTGTGTTATTTTGATAACTTTCTAAATAATGTGAATGTCGTTTTTGGAATCAGCAGTCATCGACGTTCGGCTTTGTAATTTCGCCGTTATTTATGATTCTCTGTTGGCCATTTTTATTTCCCACCTCCGGGTCTCGTTTTGGCGTCGACTGTTGTACCATTTTGAAATATTTATAACCCTTTGATTTTTCTCTATCCCTGAACTGAGCTTCACGATGGATTATTAAGCAGGTATTCTATTGCAACACATCACCCACTACCCAAAGTTCGGAACACAAGATTGAGATTGCTTCCTTTAGTTGTAGTAGTACTAAAGTCGTTACTCATTAAGACGGGGCAACGTGTTCAAAGTTCGAAGAGACTCGTAAATTGCCGTTAAAACCAAACCGCCTTTTAGTCCAAACCGCCTCTTAACTCGTGTTCAGATCTGTCATTAACTCCCGTGCGAGTCACAAGCGCCGTGTAATGAAGAGTACTTGACGAAAACACATGTGGATAATGTAGAATGAACTAGATAATATGTTCCCGGGAATCTGTCATTTTCTGAAACGCCAGGGACTAGGGAGAGAAAGGATAATGTCTTTGTTTAATCATTTATTTGATTTCATTTTATTTGCTTGTTTAGTGTTCCGAAGATTAACGGTTTTAATGATTATGATAATGAAGTCTATTTCGTGAAGTAGTCCTTTGTCAACCTTGGAAACGTCATAATCTAAAGAGAGACAGACAGATAGACAGACAAACATACATACAGAACGACAGACAGACACGCAGAAGACAGAAAGGGAGAAAGAAAAGAAAGAAAAGTGAGACAGACAGACATGGAGAAGACAGAAAAAGGGAAAGAGAAAGAAAGAAAAGAGAAACAGACAGACAGACAGACTAGCATCGCAGGTAGAGACGCGATAGCCTTTCCCCGCCCCCCTTCCGATGCTAATTGGCCCCGCCCGAGGCTAGCAACTTGGGCGGAAATAATCACGTGACAGATCAACTTAGATTGAGTTTACGGAGGAAGTTGGTGAGAGCTCTTAGGTAAGTCTAACTTCCGTTTCAATGGAAGTTTGTTGAAGCGAGGACGAGGGGAAAGAGGGCGAGGGGAGAATGCCGTTCCCTCACTTTCCCTCTCCCCTTTTTTATTCACTTACCTTCCCCGTTTACATTTCAAAGAGCCCGGCTCTTCCTTTCTCCCTATCCGTCTCTCGTCGTGTCTGTGTTGTTTCTCTCTCTCTCTTTCTCTCTTTCTCTCTTTCTCTCTCTCTCTCTCTATCTATCTCTCTCTCTCTCTTTCTCTCTCTCTCTCTCTCTCTCTCTCTCTCTCTCTCTCTCTCTCTCTCTCTCTCTCTCTCTCTCTCTCACACTCTCTCTCTCTCTCTCTCTCTCTCTCTCTCTCTCTCTCTCTCTCTCTCTCTCTCTCTCTCTCTCTCTCTCTCTCTCTCTCTCTCTCTCTCCCTCTCTCCCTCTTCCTCCCTCGCTCCCATCAACACTTTTCGATTTGTGGGTGCGTGAGTCCAAAAAGGGAATGTCTGTGATACAAACACATTTATACTAATAATCACGATTGCGGATTGCGTTAAATTTGGTGCAATTTCGTTAGTCTATCTTTGGATAATGGAGGACGCGACTGTACAGAAGGAGAGGGAGGGAAGGAGAGGGAGAGAGAGAGAGGGGGGAGACAGACAGACAGAGAAAGGGGAGAGAGAGAGAGAGAGTGAGAGAGAGAGAGAGAGAGTGAGAGAGAGAGAGAGAGAGAGAGAGAGAAGGGGGAGGTAAAGAGAGAGAGAGAGAGAAAGAGAGTAAACAAACAGGCAGACATAGATATTGATTTTAATGTTTATTCAACTCTTTCTATCTATATATCTTCCTCTCCCTCTCTCTCCGTCTGTCCGTCCGTCCGTCCCTCTCCCTCCCCGTCTCTCTCTCTCTCTCTCTCCCTCTCTATCTCTCTCTGTGTATATATATATACATATATATACATACGTACATATATATTCATACATACATACATATATACATATATAAATATATATGCACACACACACACACACACATATATATATATATATAGACTGCCGCGATGGTCCAATGGTTAGAGCACTGCATTCCGACTCTCATGGTCCCGTGTTAAATTCCGCGCCGCGGCAGTCGTAAAAAATGCCTGCGTTCTGAATACTAGCTCGAGCCCGATCTCGAGAAGTTAAACGCAGGTGTCGTAGGGGAAGTCGCCGCCGTGGCATGCCGAACCACGGTTGATTAGGAAGGGCATCCAATCCACTCATCTTAAAAATAGACTGGATCGAGCAACCTTTGCTTTGTTGTGAAGCCCTATTGAAAACGCCGGCGCCATGACAGTGAGACCCAAACGAGCAGTGGATTGACTTGGGGCGCAGTGGAAGATAGGCTTTAGATTTCACAATTAAATCTCCCGCTTTGCATGAAATAAGGTGAGTTTCTATCCAGAAAGCTGTTTTGAGCTATTTTCTTTCCTTTTCTAACAGAAATGGTAAACTGGGGATTGTAGCAGTAAAAAAAAACTTACGAATGAAATGTTCGTGGAAATTGCCTCTTAAGGGCACTTTCTTCGTCATCAGTCCCTTCGCTATCACTTCGACTGACTAAATCTCCGTCGGCTTTTCTTTTTCTCCGTTTGCTACATCCAAAAGCGCAGCACTGTGTACCTCTGCTCGCCATTGCCGCGTACTTGATACAACTGATTTTCCCACGGTTTGGGTCACACTGTCATGGCGCCGGTCTGAATTAATTTGCTTCAAAATAGTGTCTGCAAGAACAATAGGTTGCTCGATCCAGTCTTTTTTTTTAAGGGTGGAACTGCCAAATAACCACTCAGTAGTGAATGAGAGAGGCCTATGTACTGCAGTGGACTGAATGGTTGTTGAACAAAAAACAAACAAAAAACAACATGTGTGTGTGTGTGTGTGTGTGTGTGTGTGTTTATATATGTGTGTGTGTGTGTGTGTGGTGCAGTGGTAGCGGTCTTGTCTAGTAGCAATCTTGCTGACCCACGTTCAATTTCAGCGCGCTGCCTGTGGATGGTAACCTAGGCCATTCCTAGCACACAGGGGGTAATTTAGAAGCAAAATGAAAGACAGCCTGTCACACCAAGAATAACAAATAGAATATAACTAAATTAATTAATTACTTTCTCTCTCTCTCTCTCTAAATATATATATATATATATATATATATATATATATATGTGTGTGTGTGTGTGTGTGTGTCTGTGTGTGTGTGTGTGTGTGTGTGTGTGTTTGTGTAGTGCATGCGTGTGTGTCTGTACGTAGTTCTACACGCTCACATCCTAGCACACCTCCGCTTTCAGATATCAAAAATCTATTTCCTAAAAAACTTCCACAAGCAAGAGGAAGCACCAGAATAACCCCGAACTGAGCGAATAATCCGCCTCGTAAAAGCAGACATCAGCAGGCAAGGACTCGAGGCAGGAAAGCAGAGGGTTTCGTGAGTGAGCCTCCGATGGGGAAAAATGGGGGGGGGGTGAGTCCGTTGGGGGGGTCTTTTTCTGAATGGACTTTGGACACTAGTAATGGAATTAATAATTACAATAACGATAATAATGATAATAATGATAATGATAATAGTGATAGTAATTATAATGATAATGATAATAATAATAACAGCAATGATAGTACTGATAATAAAAATAATTATTATTATCATTATTATAACTATAATGGTAATATGATGACGATTAATGATAATAATGATAGAATCAATAATACCAATATGCTAATGATCACATTAACAACAATAATAGATGCTGCGTAAATGATGATGTTAACAATAACAATATGAAAAATGACCCTGATAATAATGATAATAAAAAAAATAATAATGAAGAGATAACGAAGGAAGGGCTAAAATATTGCAGATACAGAAATTCCGACACTGTGTTTGCGTGTCCATTGTGGATTCTAAAAAATAATTAAGAAAAAAACGAGGGAAAATACCCCTTTGATGCACTCTTTGCCGCATACGACAAAAACACAATAATAAGAATCCTTTGAAAAAAAAGGATTATAAAAAAAACAACGGAAAATTGCTACTCTCACGCCGCCATCAAAAGATACTGCATATGAATACATCACCCAAAAATACTATATCTTTCTCTCCTTTTTTCTTTCACCCTTTTTATTCTCTCTTTCTCTCTTTTTCTTCGGATGAGAGAAGGGGATCTGGCAGGTGACGGTGAGAGTCATAAAGGCAATAGGAAGCAGTGCAACTCCACCCAGATATTAAAGAGGAAATCTCCCCTGAGAGAGACAAGGGAAATGCAGCGATAGTTTGGATGTTCGAGAAATGGAAAAACAAGATTGGGAAATGTACTGATGAGGAGGTGATATTTGTAATTGTGTTGGGTACAGGTTTGTGGGAGGGGCAGAGGGGTCACTTGAGATATTCGTAATTCCATGAGTAGATGTTTAGTAAAGTGCGAATTGGTGAAAGAAAATTGTAGAATACGTGGTAAGAATAGGTCCTGATTTTGACGAAGACGTATTTTTCTTTCCCTGATTAAGTTTAAAAGGATACTTTTCTTTCTCTGGTGTAGATTCAGTGGATAGTTTTCCTTCTTCGATTTTGACTGAGAATGCACTGCTTTTCCTGATGTCGATTAAAAGGACAAAAATCTCATTGATTTGGATTGAATGGACACCTTTCCTTCTCTGAATTTGACGTAATGGGCATTTCTCTGTCCCTGATTTTGACTATGAAGAACTGAAAGAACACGGGCTCAGGCTACCCCCTCCCCCTCTTGATAATGATGTAGTAGTAATGACAACGAAATAAAACGTAAGTAATAAACAACACCATCACTAGCAACTGAGAGTAGTGAGAGTAATGATGATGATTAACACTAATCATTAACACCATCACGTCAGAAATGTAACCACCATTCGTCACTGTTGTAGTATGTCACTGGTATCGCAGAAAACAGACACAGTAATTATATCAAGAAAATGGAATTATTAATTGGAATAATTACAGTATCGATAACTGTGCTAATATGCTTTTTATTGCTGACTGTGCTATCAGCAGCACGATGTTGAATACCAAGTACACAACCTAGAAAAAAAAATGTACAAAAACAAAATAACCCTACATAAAAAGTCATAATAGGAAGCTAAACGTTCACACAAGTACAAGTATAAACGCTCCTTCTTTGTTATTTTATTCATACAATTCAGTGAACAAACTTTTCCCGTTCTGTGCGACTGCTTGGTCCACTGCCCAACTAGCGGGAATCAAGAATATGAGCAAAGGCCCAAGACGGGAAGATTGATAGTGAGATAAGATGACCCTAAATCCTATCAAATTAGAATCTATATGACGCAGCAAAACTGGAAAAAAAAACGGAACTAAGAAATCAAGAGAAGTATATGCTGGCTAGGATATGTTAAGACCACCATAGCAAATGCAGTCACACGAATAACATATGAAGCAGTAAGGCCTATTTAAAAAAATGGCTTGGCCTCATCAACAAAAAACAAGAGCCCTAGTTTGGCCTCATCAACGAAGACATACAGGGGAGTAAGACCTTAATGTAAAAGATACAGAAGCCTTAAGAAATTAACAAATGATGGAAGCACTTGGAGTGGCGTGATTAGGCTTACCATGTCAGGCCTTGATGTACACCTTAATAAATGATGAAAGAGGATGATTTCCTTGTTCTGAAACAAAAGGAAGCATGTCAAAGAAATTCCAGAAAGACGTAATAAGTATGCCATTACAACAATCACAGAATTGAGCCGAGTAATGAAGAAACTTGCGAAATGGGAGAAACAGGACACAAACTTTTATGTTACGACAGAATGTGCTAAGTCTTCGTTGGACTAAGAGAAAATAAAAACCGGGGAAACTTAGCGAATGGCCAGAGTAAGGAAGATAAGGATGAATAATGATTTTTGGGGGTTGTAAGAGTTTAGGAAGAAGCAAGTGGTAGGTAGGAGTTAAGAATAAGCGAGAAGGAATTGAGAAAGACGAGAAAGGGGAGAGAGCGAAAGAGAGGGAGAGAGAGAGAGAGAAAGAGCAAAAAAGAAAGAGAATGAGAGAGGAGGAGGGAGGGAGAAAGAGAGAGAGATAAGGCATAAGACAGACAGAAGAGAGAATGAAAAAGAAAGATTTTACATAATGGCTCATAGCCAAGTCAGAGAGGATTCTTAATCTGTCTCTAAGGGGAAAGAGAGAGGGCATCCTGCAGTTGCGGCAGTTATCCTGCAGTGTTCATGCTACACGCTATCTTCATGAACCTCGCCCGTCCTGCCGGCTAGATGAGGGTTCCGCCACATGCAATTCACCTCACGTTTCCCCTTAGATTGGAGGGTCCTCTCGACGAATGCTCCAGCCCTCTAACAATGTTTCAGCAGGAACCACGGTCGGCGAATATTCATCCTTCACGTGCGCGTGCGGCCCGACCTCGCCCTCGCTTCTCTGTCGCCGGGGAAAATCCCCTGGCGGGATATGTTTTCCCTGGATTGATTCTTAGATGTGACTGTCTGGCGTGTCATGGCACATGACTCTTACGAAATCTCTAACCCTCCCCTCCTTCCCCGGCTCCCCTCCTTCCTGACGCCTCATAACTCCCTTTGGCCCCACCCCTTTTATCTTTTTCCCTGAAGCTTCATACCGAATCTGCTCCCTTTCGCTTCTCCTTCTCCCTGAAGCCTTGACCCTCCCTACTTCATCTCCCTGAAGCCCTGTACCTGCCCTTCGCTCTTTCTCCTTTTCCCTGAAGTCTTAAACCCCCTTGCCCCTTCCCCTACTCATTTTCCCTGAAGCTTTGTACCCCACCCCTTTTCCCTGAAACCTTGCCACCCCCCCCCCCCTTTCTCCGCCCCTTCTCCCTAAATCATTGTACCCACTCCCCTCCCCTTTCACCCATCCCTTCCCCCTCCCTGGAGTGCCATACCCCTCCCCTTCTCCTCCTCCCTGAATCTTTGCACCCCCCCCCCCCCTGTTCCTCGCCCTCGCCTCTCTCTCCCTCTGAGCTGTAGTTCCTCACATAAAACAACGCTTTTTTACCACCGAAGGGACGGGGATTATGCGTCTTACATCACGACGCACAGACGGCTATCACGCGACTGATTTTTGTTTAATCCAATTAAGGAATTCCGGATACGTTTCCCGTCACGTAATCTTGATTAAAGATGACGTCAGCTTAGGGTAACGAGGATATATCGAAATGATGTATGTAACTGGATAAGATGAAGATGTGTTATGAGATTCGGCGATATTGGTTTATGTAATTGGATAAGATGAGAAATGGATAATAAGATTTGGCGAAATGGTTTATGTTACTAGGTAAAATAAATCGTGAAAAATGATTAAAAGATTTTGGAGATCACTACGTCACCAAATGGTTTAGGAGAGCAGTTTGTGTGTGTTTAATTGATATTGTTAGCAGACATTTAAATACAACACAAAAAAGTCTAAAATCTTAACATCCTCGAAGTTATAACACAAAACTGGAACTCAGCAGCAGCGACTCAAACCCGCCGCACAGAGTACACACGCAACAATACGAGAGACTCTTATCACATAGCAATGATCAAACGCACGCTTTCGAGATGATGATTCTGAGTACAATTTCAGTACGCCGGGGTTACATTACATGCATATAGTCACACAGATGGACGCCGGCCACATAAAAGGGACCACACGCACGCACATAAAACACACATGCACATATGATGGCGCAGGGAGCCAAGATGGATTAGGGATCGAGCATGGCTTAAGAGACCCAAGATCGCTGAGAGGGTTAGGCTAAAAACTCCCCATAATAGTGTCCCGACTCTGAATGGGTTTCGCACGCCATATATTTATTACAATGGCGAATCCATCACGCGGTAGTCAATGGTTTCGAATGGTTTATAGGGTCATGTTGATTCAGGCTTAAAAGAATCGACGTGTTTCACGCGGATAATATCGAAGTTCAGAATGATGTTGATGTATTATTTATGTGATTCTCAGTCCATTGACGTTTCTAACGACTACCATATTAAACAACCTGCCAAGACTCTAGTTCTACGTCAGACTGAAGTTTCTACATTCACTTTGCTGTGATAACGGCTCTAAAGTGAGGCACTACCCAGCCACTACAGTACGAACCTGAAGTTGAATAGCGTGTCCATACGATCGTGTTCGCTGATTGTGTTTGCAGATACAGGCTATACTTCGGATGCAATCAAAATTTCATGGTGTTCGGGCGCATTTTCTACTTATTATCGAGAAATGCAATCATTGGGTGAGTGTACTGAAAAGGAACACCTGGTCCTTGGAGTTACAACACCGCACTGCTACACCAGACCGAGAAAAGAACACACAAGGCGAAAATGAAGACGGATATTACTTCTACTAGACTTTGGTATAAGCTGACTTTAAGTCGTGAAACATTACCAGTTGATGTGATGATAACAAAAATAATATTAGTGATAATAATGACGATAGTAATAATCTGTGCTAGTATCATTATGTTTTTGTTATTATCATTATTATTATTATTTCTGTTTTTTGTTATTATCATTATTATTATTATTTATATTATCATTATTTTTATTATTATTATTATTGTTATTATTATTATTATCATTATCTTTATTATTGTTATTATTATTATTATTATTATTATTATTATTATTATTGTTATTATTATTGTTATCATTATCATTATTATTATTATCATTATTATTATTATTATTATTATTATCTTATTATCACTATTATTATTATCATTATTATTATTATTGCCATTATCATTGTCATTATTGTTATCATTATCATTATTATCGTTATTATTAGAATTATCATTACTATTTTTTTCTTTTATTATTAGTATTATCAATATTCATGTATTATTATTGTTATTATTTATTTATTGTTATTATCAGTATCATTATCATTATTATTGTTATCATATATCATCATTAACATCATTATTATTGTTATTATTGTTATTATTATCATTATTATTATTGTCATTATTATTATCAGTATAAATACTATTATTTTTTATTTTCATTATTATCATTATCATTATTTATTATTATTATTATTATTATTATTATTATTATTATTATTATTATTATTATTATTGTTATCATTATAATTACTATTATTTTTTCTTTTCATTATTATCA
>NC_061859.1:6194474-6196974 GCF_019202785.1 Penaeus chinensis
TATTATCAACTTGGGAAGTAAATACTGTATTTGAAAGTTGTCTTATTTTCTGTCTTTCTATCAATTACAGTGTGAAACAGAGACTCTACCAAAAATAACATGGCAGGCTCGCAAGGTAGTTGAAATTGAGTGTAAGCAAATATTATCAACAGTAGATATACTAGTTCATACTATTTTGGCAGCCTTAGTGGTACAGAAGCAGAGGCAAATAGGCTGACAGTAAAATTCCACATTTGGCCATTTCTGTGTGCCTCTTTTACTTTAGGTTCTACCAGTCTCATAAAAATTTAGGACCAGGGATCATTACCCTTTTAAACAGGCCTAGGCACCCTGTCTGGAAAGCAAAGAGATTCAGACCTCTAATAGTCTTTACTCAGACAATGAGAACCTGTAATCCAAGTTTTAGAAGTTTGCTAAATATCAGTATGCATTTAGAACATGCAGATACACTCCAATAGGGATGCCATGCCAATTGAAGTGCAATTGTGATGTAACTAGTACAGAAGGCTGGACAGCTGAAGGTTGTTCATTGAGCAGGGTTGAGTCTGATTATTGGCTGTAGTGAGTCATGAATGTGAAAATGTGGAGAACCACTGACCTAGACTAACTTGAGATGTTGATCAACTGTCTGTGTATTGAAGTAATGATAATGTTAAAATACCCATGAACAATACATTCTACTAGTATTAACCCCCTGGATCCAGATGATCTGTCCTTCATCATGCCTTGAAAAAAAAATTAACTGAGGGCTGGGTGTTGGGAATATGCATTCATGAAAAAAATTGGCTGAGGGCTAGGGTGATGGAAATGATTCATTATAAGTGCTCAAAATTCTTGGAGAAAGAGAAAACTCAGTGGGTTCTTGCATCATTTCCACTGGTAAACATGAGTGGGATGTACCATACATTTTTATGTAGAAATGAGATGCTAACCTTAAACTCACTATCTCTCATTTGAGTAGTAGCTTATTCCTTTTGCTAGGAAGAAACTGGTAGATGTATGATTAAATTGACCAAGAAAATAAATTAAGTCTGTGCACGGTGCACCTGTCATTTCCAAGTCTAGTTTATAGTATTAGACCTGGTCATTATTGTGTAATTGCAGTTGCAGTCATAGCAACAGTAATGGTTATCATGCAGGTGTCAAACTGTTTACATTTTTTTTATAAGAGCAAGTTCATGACTAATTTTACATCATCTGATTTATAGAGTTTTTTTGTTTTTTTTCTCATGGATAAAAGTTTTACAGAAAATTTTCTTCATAGTTTAAAAGAAATGTCTTTTAAACTATGATAGGAAAAACAGGTGTCTATTTAAACAATTATAAAACTTGTATTTTACTGGTATTAAGTTTCAAGTCTTTGCAGTCATTCAGACAATATTTTCATCAAATACCCATCTTCAGATGTTAATAATGGTTATATCACCCTTTTCTGCTGAAGCAAATTGTAGACTTCTTATGAAATTCTTTGTTACAGAACAAAACAATAACTTATAATCATGTTCAGCAAATAATGAAGTTAAACATGGTCATTCTCTTATCATCAAAAGTAAAGAATATATAGAATCAGTTTATATTGTCAGCAAATTTAAAGTAGGTTTTAATGAAATTAGGTCCATTAGTTACTGTTTCCAGCACTAATGCTCCTCAAGCAATTCTTATTTGAGATATATATATATATATATATATATATATATATATATATACACCGGTATATATATATATATATATATATATATATATATATATATATATATATATATATATATATATATATATATATATACCGGTGTGTATATATATATGTATATATATATATATACCGGTATATATATATATATATATATATATATATATATATATATATATATATACCGGTATATATATATATATATATATATATATATATATATATATATATACCGGTATATATATATATATATATATATATATATATATATATATATATATATATTTATATATATATATATATATATATATAAATGTATGTATGTATGTATGTATGTATGTATGTATTCATGTTTATAAAGATACTATTGTAAAAAAGAAGACATTTTTGATCCATAAAAAAATAAGCCTTTTAACCTAAAGCTGACAGACATGACATGTACATACCTGCCATGCCCACTTTAAGTTTTTTTTATTAATTGTTTTTACATATAGATGACTCTAATAAGTCACCAATGAGCCAATTATGAGTACTACCTGTCTCACCTGTTTACCCTTATCCTTGATATACAAAAATATTTTATATTATAGTAATTATAGTAATTATAATCTCTATAATAAAAATAACACTACCAGTATTCATAATGTTAGTTAAAAAATATATATATTTCCTGCAAATTCAAGGAAAGGTGAAATCAGGTAAGGTTGCATAGTCTACTACTTGACTCCTTTTTGGCTAAGCACTTGCAGAGCCATCTATGTGCAGAGACATTTCACAAAAAAATTAATAAATTAGCACATACATATATAC
>NC_061859.1:6214474-6231974 GCF_019202785.1 Penaeus chinensis
GTCGTGGAAAGGCATGAACCTTTCCTTGAATTCTTGACAAGATTGTGTGGCATTGTTGGAGGAATATTTACATGCTCTGGTAAGTCGTGTGATGGCTTTGCAAGTATATATGATAGTTGTGATAATTGTAGTATTTTTGTCATTATATTATTGTTATTATTATTATTATTATTATTATTATTATTATTATTATTATTATTAACATAATTATTATTATTGTTTTTGTTATCGTTATCATTATTATTATTATTATTTTTATTATTATTATTATTGTTGTTGTTGTTGTTGTTGTTGTGGATATTATTATTATTATTATTATTGTTGTTGTTGTTGTTGTTGTGGTTTTTATTATTATTGCTGTTGATGTTTTATGATGATAATGGTTATGATAATAATAATGATGATACTAATTATTAATATTATTATTATTATTATTATTATTATTGATGTTGTTATAAACTATTATTATAATTCTCAATTATCATCATTATGTAAACATTTGTATTTTTATTCATTACTCCAGGAAGTGATGTGGTAACTTCACATCAGCATAAATAAATAATTTTTCAACTTTCTTATTACAGAAGTATGGATGAGAAAAAGTTCTGTTCACATGATAGGTCATTGACACTTAACTAATGATGAATGATGTTTACGAGCTAATTTAGGGTAGATGTCTTTTCATATATCATTACCTGTTCTAAAAATAGAAATGTGTGTGTGTGTGTGTGTGTGTGTGTGTGTGTGTGTGTGTGTGTGTGTGTGTGTGTGTGTGTGTGTGTGTGTGTGTGTGTGTGTGTGTTTGTGTTTGCATGTGTGTGTTTGCGTGTGCGCGCTTGCATCTATGTGTGTGTGTGGGGGGGGGGGGTATGTATATATATATGTTTGTGTAGGGTTGGGATGTATATGTCTCTAATTATTCAGAATTTGTATAATTTTTTTATGATTTGGTATGGTTGTTACTGCAAAATTTCAACTATACAAAATAAATTCTTGTGAGGTTTTGGTGTAATTAAATGTTTTGCCAACCAAGTAAAATGACCTTGTACTATATTATTGTACTATATTATAGGTATTCTTGACAGAATTTATTACAATACTCTTGACCTGTTATATGAATGAATTTTCTGTAGCCTTAGGAAAACTTTTTCTACAATCCAGATTTCTTTGCATATTGTATGAAAAACTTTCCCTAATCAGGACAGTTAAGACAACACTGGTAGGAAATGAAAATCGTATTCAAAATTATGTTAGTTTTCTTTTTGTGTGTGAATCATTATTAAAATATGAAGTGGAACTAGGTACTAAAGCTTCTTTTTTTAGGCCCTGTTCTATTTCAGAAGCATCTTCCTATGAATATAATACCTTTTAACCCAAGGACTATAGATTTATCTACTGTCCGCTATAGTCTTTTGTGAATTTTGTTACATACAGATGGCTCCACATTTGCTCAGCCAGCAAGGAGTCTATCAGTAGGCCCTAGTGACCAATCCTGATTTCCCCATTCCTTGAAATTGTGGGAAAATGTATTTTTCTTTTAATTCTGTTGATATCAATACTATTATTATTCTTACTGATATTATGATTATTAAATTGTTATTGAAACCTTGGTAACATTAAGGACCGTGAAATAATACAAAAGAAACTCTCTGAAAATCAAGGATAGATGAGATAGGTAGGACTATTACCTGACTCCTTGATGACTAAGCACTTGTAGATGCATTAAATGAACTTATATTACAGTGGTCAAAGCATGTATTCTTGCCATCTATGCCAATTGGGTTAAATCTTGTACCTGATCCAGCATGCTCCATACATTCTTAGTACCTCATTTACAAGAGTCCAATTTTCTTTACAGGTTTGGTAAGCCGTTTTGTAGGCTTCTTGGTAAACTGCTTCACATGCCGCTACTTCATGGCCCAAAAGGCAGCTAGCACTGAAGAAGAAACATCAAAGCAGGCAGTTGTACCTTCAGCTTCCTTGCTTCAGGCAGTGGATCTGTCACCATCAGATGCTGGTCCCCAATTGACATCTAAAACAACTACTAGTACACCTTTACTAGAGGCGCCAGGGATGGGGAATTTGACGACTTGACAGTCTTGTAAGAAACTATAGATTCATATTTTTATATACTAATACCTTTCTTTCTTTCATAAGTATAATTTAGCAGTTTGTTTTCATACTTATTATTGTTACTATTATTATCTTTTTATCAATTTATTAATTAATTAATTTATTTTATTTTATTTATTATTTTCTTATTTATATATTTATTTTTTTAGTATTTAGTAGTTAGTATTCAAGACATTCCTACTCAGAGACTGAAGTTTTCAAATCAGGTTTCCTTGGTAGATTTTTACTTCGATGACTATCAGAGAAAAATGTTTTTTTAGTCTACTTTCCATAGCCAGTATGGAAGTACAACCAGCTCCCATTATCCCCGTGCCATTTCAGGGGATCACTATAGAATCTCTTTTGTTTATTCTTTCAGGAATTAGTCTTTACTTTGTGTGAAAATAGCTTTGTCTTTGTATGATAATAGCATTTTCTTTATCAGAAACTAGCATTTTTTTTCATCAGAAAGTAGGGTAGCTTTTTCTCTCTATGAGATGAACCCTATTCTTCATTAGAAATTAGTTTTCTTGTTTTTAGATTTATTTAAAATTTTTTTTTAGCATGTACTGATAACAGAGTAAACAGATTATCAATCTTTGTTTGACTCTGAATCAACTGAAGCTGTGACATTTCAAATGTTATCAGATATTATTACTACTGTAATACTGTAGGAACCAATTTTCAAGTGTAATACAAAAAATATTTTTATTTAGGTGAAAAGTGCAATTTTTCGAACTGCTTGTGTTTGCTAGTCCTTACGTAATGTTACAGATTACATATGATAGTTATATTGCAGTCAGATGTTGCAAAAAGATTTTTAAAATTTTATGCTTGTCTTTATGATTTTGATACAAGTACTGGTTTTATTACAATGTATGAATTCTTACAATGCAGATAATTTCAAATTTTCAAATTATATGCAAGTTGTGAAAATGTCAGATAGTACATAGGTGATTTGCTTCTATAGTTATTTTATTAATGATCATTATTATGTCATAGCCATTATACTCATATAAATTATTTATAACAGATGTCAGTTTTTTGTCAGCTTTATTTATATGATGTAAATTTTTCTTGTATTTTATATAGAAATTGTATAGCATTTTTATCGGTTACAGAGTAAACATTAGTTTGTAACATTTTTTCTGATAGGTAATATTTCCTTTACCTTTGAATGAGACTTGGTTTTAAGATTGCCATTTTAATTCTAATACAAGGTTATTGCATTTACAAATGTCCTTTTTTGAATTAGAAAAAAAGTTATTTAGACAATGACAGTATGATAAAAGAATATTTTTTTGTTATCATGAACTGGATTTCAAGACCAGATAGTGCCTTTGATTAGACTGCTGTAGAGGCTTCCTTGCTTATGTGAATTTTGGTTATTAAATGGATAGAAAGGAAAGAAAGTGTAAAGATCCTGTTCAACCCCCAAAGGATGACAAGGATTAGACCCATGTGTGCACACAGGACAGCAAAAAAATATTCTTTTTGTTTGATCTGTTCTAATGGACAGATGTTTGTTTTTTTTTTTTTTATTATTTTTTTTTTTGGGGGTGTGGGGTCAGTCTACACCTGAGGATAAAAATTGTCAAATGTCCTTTAGCAGTTCAGCTGCTTATGAAATAGGATAGAAAGATAGATCAAGTTTGGATAATATATTTAATTACAAGAGGGTTGTGTGATACTAGAAAGAAATAAAATGTTTGCCAGACTATTTTTATAATTTTGCACTTACAGAAATAAGAATGTAGACTTTATCATGTAAACTGTGTTTCAGATTTGCATTTTTAAGTTACTGAATTTCTTTGAGCCAAGTTGTATTTCACTTGAAAATAAAACAATGACCAAAGTGTAAAATAAAAGAACATTGGAATTCTTCAAATGTTGATTTATTTGAAGTGTACATAATAAGTTATAAGTCACAAACATGAACTTTCTCGTACCTTCAAGATACAATAATAGAATAGCAAAGATCCTCAGGGCGTCCTGATACAAATAATAATCTGGACGTCACTGGGTAACACTTAGATAATAGAAAGTGATGCAGTCTAAAAATAGAAATTCCAACAGATATGAAATGTTACACAGAAAAAGTTTTTTTTTATTATGTACAGGACACATTGAAACTGGAAATTTGCATCAATGCATAAAATTCTGTATAATATTCATATGACAAATGTGCAGTAGGACATTCCATGCAATGAACAAGAAGTGGGATTTTCTTGTAAAGCCCAGTATCTTGGTAAGTACAGAGTTCTATTTTCTAACTTCCAGCATTTTAACACCTTTCATTCTGTCCTGCCAGCTTACACATCCATTCTGTGCATACCAAACATTTATGTCAATTTTTTTCCTCTTTTTAACTACCAAAAGCTAAGTGATGTATGAATTTAGCTGTATCCAAACAGCTTCCCTGCAGTAACTTGGAGAAATTCTGAAATTGTCATAATGGACATTTCAAAATGTAAAATTCTGAAACCAAAATCTATGGATAAATGTCCCAGAACATTTATTTTTCCGTATTGATTTATTAAAACTTTTTAATTTTTTCATGAAATCACAAAAGTCCCATCTTCTCATCGTGTTTTTTCTGCTATTCTCAGTCCATAATCTTTCAAATTAACTTGAAGCTTTGGTCATTGTCAGCAACTCTACTATTTATAGATTTTGGAATTTTATATATATTTTAAACTCAATGTAAGAGTTTGTTTCAAGTGATTGTAATAAACTGTATTCATTAAGTTTGTTATCTGTATATTAATAGAGACCCTGTTATGTATTGCAAAATTTGTTCATTAAATGCTAATTTTAATGATGCAAAATATTAACATTGTCAAGCACTGAAACAATTTTATCTTGAAAACAGGAGTTGGCATCATGAACATCAATTTGGTTGGATATTAAAAATATTTTGTTTTCATCAATTAATTCTAGTTTATCATCCAGATAAACATGTTATTCCTACATCGTATTCAGCTAATTGGTATGTACATACTTTACAGTTGTAGAAGAAAGGAAGAGAGTCTTAAAAAAAGAGCCTGTAATAATGTATGCAACATACTCAGCCATTACTACTTCAGAAATCATTCACATTTTGCATAGAATAACACATTGTAACTCATGAATGGAAAGTTGACAAAAGTAACTCTGTACTATATAAGTAGGCTCATTATATAGGTACAGCAAATCACCTGAACTGAACCACCAGCTTTAGGTATATAACAGTGTTTTCTGCCTTTTTATTCCCTGTCACAAGTATTGCTGTGTGGAAATCCTCCTTGGAGATTAATCATTCACAATGAGCTTTTTTTCAAAAAAGGTTTCCTTGCCAAAGGTACAGGATGTTTGGCAACACAAGACAGCCTGGGAGAAAGTAATTTCTGTGGGTGTAATGGAGCCCAGTCTTTATTAATCAATCATTTGTGCTTAAGTTTAATCATTTACCAAAGTAAAATGAAATATCTTAACACTGTTTGAAAAAAAAAATAAAATTGTGATTTTTTTTTTCTTTCTTATTGAGCATAAAACTATAAAAGTAACTACTGAAAATACTGATACCTTTATCTCTCTGAAACAAACTATACCATTGAGGAAACACAATCTGATTCAAGGAAGGATATCCACTTGACCAGAATTAATTAACAGTCAGTGGTAGACACCTGCAGCTCTGGAAGAAGTTCTAGAATCATTATGTTAAATTTCTTTGGGTTGGGAGGATTAACTCATGACATACTTTTAAGCATCTGGCGTGTGTCAACCACTGAAGATAGCAATTACAAGACAGAAAATAACATTGTATACAAACCAATTATCATATTTTAATTTTATTAAAGCCATTCACTAACCCTATTTCTACATTGGAATCCAAATAAATAAAACTGATTCATTATGTATGAAAAAAGATTTCTAACATGTGTATCAGTTATAAATGCATTAATAATAGACATGTGATTTATAAATTGACAAGTTGCATATATGAACTACACTGTAACACAGAGGACACAACATGTAGAACAGTCAACTGTTCAACTCACTTTCTACGACCAAATTTATTGCCTTTCCAAAGACATTTGAAGTCTTTTTTTTTAATTCATCAGATGATTCAATTTAATAGGTTACACTGTGAACAGAAGGTAATCTGAAATTTGAATTTGAAATAAAAATATAATTAAACTGTATATAACAAGGAAAACAAAATAGTACACAGACACTTGATGCTAAATTCCTTTAAAATGTTCATTTTTTGCATAGAAGTGAAATCAGTTCACAGGGAGGCTTGTTAACTTTGCATGCTGGGAACTGTATCTTGTACCACGAGACAAACACTGAGCCAAACCTGCAGTCCACTCTCTGCCTCCTCACACTGGCATATCAGTGAGGCAAATATTTTGTTTAATATGAATAGTTAGTTAGGATACTTCAAGTCTTAAACATC
Organism: Penaeus chinensis; assembly: GCF_019202785.1. Taxonomy (NCBI): domain Eukaryota; kingdom Metazoa; phylum Arthropoda; class Malacostraca; order Decapoda; family Penaeidae; genus Penaeus; species Penaeus chinensis. The sequence goes on from NC_061859.1 coordinate 6,221,028, forward strand.
TTTAAAAGGTAACAGCTCATGCAAAAGACTTTAACATTATGTATAATTTTACCAAATACCAATAGGACATCATTATGATTACTGCCATGATGTGCCATCAATGGGAACTTGTCCCAGAGTAGTCTACAGTTTATGGAACACTGAAATATTGACCTAAATATGCTAGTCAGAAAATCACAGAATAATTAACGGAGACTTTGCACAGCCAGTCTCTATGGCATTGTATTAATATTAAGCAAAACAGTGTACTTATATATCACTGAGTTATATTACTGTATTTAAATCTAGCACAACATCAAAAATGCAGTGGTTCAAGTAATAAGAAATTATGCATTAATAACATTCTAGAAATAAATGTCTTGTCAGTGAACAGCACTTTTCAGATGCTTCAACGATGTTTAACACTCACAGCCCAGCCTCACATGACAGATTAGTCTGGACGAACCGATAACTAATTCTTGTGTCATTTCCTCCCATACATGGATGCTCTTATTTTTAAATCCCAGTACACCTTATGGAATAGGCCTTTCAGAAACTGTTATTAACCCGGATGGCAGCAGAACAGCCCAAAGACATTGAGTTGTGACCTAGCATGAACCAGAATTCAAACCAAGTCCCAATGCATTAAACAACAGTCAAAAAGCTCTGATCTATATTTTAAAAAAGATGTTGCTTATGTATACAAACCCCCATAAAAATAAAAATGAATGTAGTACTTCTACCTCCTTGTACAACCGGGCCTAAATTTTACATAAAAGCCCCTATGTATAAACAACTTATAGCAAATGGATTTTTTTTTTTATTAGCATGAATTGTGTAATCACATAAATTAAAAATAAAAGTGATCTGCAACAAATTCTATCAGATCATAAGATTGTCAAAAAGACTGGGAGAGGCTACCAAACATCACAGATGACAGTAGTTATTAGTTACCTTCATATAAAACTATTAAATTTACTGTGCACATATGCATGATTTTCCATCAAGCCAATGAAAACTAATGTTTTCTATTTTTCTTGCTGGAATATTTACTTGATTTACTTTATTAGAACATAAAGTAAGAATATCACTGTTTAGCTACATCCTGAAATCTAATGCAAGAAAATTAATCAACCATTTTTCTCCTGTTGGTGGGGTAATAAATATAAATTGTAGCAGATTTTAGCCAAGACAAAAACACTTCAAAACTCTTACATACTGATCCAAAAATAACATGAAACTTTCTAAGTGCTCAGTCTACACTATTTCAGTTTTCTGGCAGTGTAAGACATCTTAGCCAAAACATCTCTTCAAAACATAACCAACAATTGCCTTGCCTGCCTTTTCTAGCACCACTGCATGCATTATCTTCATTGCTCACTTTTAACTGCTTTGTCCCCTTGCAAAATCTCTTCTCTATTTATGCATTACTAGAGCAGCTACGCTTTATTGTGTTGGCACAGCTTTCTCTCACTTAAAACAGCAGATACACATTTTATTGCATTAAAGGATACAGTGTTGCATCCTGTTATATGTATTCAATAAATGATCTTAAGAAGTTAATGAGAAACCAACAACAACGAGGTAAGTTTTTTGAGAGAGTTTTGAAATTTATCATGTTCTTTACATTTATATCATTTTAAAAACTGTAACAAGCACATCATGATGATGATTTCCTTCTGCACTGCACCAAGTGATGGGCCGTCACATCATCTGTCCTCCCCGCAGACCTCCAGTTCATCTACTGCTGGGAGTGTGATATCAAGCGACCTCTTCCTGTTAGATGGGAAGAACAAATTCACCATATTAGTATGTATGTTTATAGTCAGATTACAGTGTCATTCCTTACTTTCTGCAGTATATAATCACCATTGGGATATCTTTCTTATGACTTATTCTTGAATTCAACTTTTTCTTCAGTTATATGTTTCAATAATTATCTGTTTTCCTTATGGTGACTTGCAGAATGTATTGATTGTTAACTCAAATATGCAACAAGTATATTTCATGAAAAATATATATACATATCTCAGAATTAAACAAAATAAACTGAAATATTAACTGCAGCTTTAAACAACAGGTTTTGAACACAAGGTGACATACAAGAAAAACAAAAACCTGCAAAGACAGACTTATTAGACAGCATATGGTATTCTAAATACTTACAGAAACAAATGGATATCTATATACATGCTACATATAGAATACAGTATGCTGGTAAAAGTCCTGTGTCTGCAAGTTTGAAACTACATACAAACATTTGTGGTAAAACATTCACAAAACACAAGTAATCATCACTCAGAGAAGCAACATAACATAAGGAGCACAGTAATAAAACCTCACAAAGGAGTCAAATTTGATGAAGGGCACTAGAATCCTTGTGTATAGGCTATTATTAACTTTGAGACATACGGTATTTGAAATGATGCTGCTTCCTGACTAGCAAGCGAGGCTCTAGTTACTGATAAGTTAGTAGTCTGATACATGTGCCTCAAACAATGAAGGAATCAGCTGCTGTGATGCCTCAAATACTAGTCAGTTGCTTGCATTTGATACAAATAGCATCAATGCCTCAGATCCCTCAAGAAAGATAATGTCATTATGAAATAGTTGTATTTAAGAAACATCAAGCCCAATTTCAAGAACATTAACATTTACATGTGAATCACAAGACCAAAAGCAGAAGCTTATTAAAGCAATTACTCCATATTTTTTGACTGACACTATTTTCACACCAATAGCAAAAGGAATGCGATTTCTGCATTTCATATTGTTATGTATCCAGATAATCGGCAAAGCATTTAAGAATGTATCATATATTTTTGTCCAGCCTTTCTATACCATCCTTTAATATCCATAAGGCCAAAGATTCTTCTTACTCTGGCATACAAGTCAATACAAAAACTAATTTTCTGGGAACTAAATTTATACCAACAAATAGTGGCATTACTTTTGTACATATTTATACCCTGATCATGAATGCCCATATGTAAATAAGAATAACTGATATATTATTCCATGCCTTTACTGAGGTTATATCTAAAAGTAAAATATCAACAGTAGGTAGACTTTTTTGACTTGTGTGTGTATGAAGGAAAGTGCTCTTAATAAGATTGATAAAGCCAAACATAAATAATAAAAATCAGCTACTGATGAAGTACAAAATGAGTCTTTCTAAAATCACTAAATTGGGTCAACGTCCAGGCTTCAAATGCACGTTCAGCTTTGCTTACTTCCAGCAATCATCCTGTTCTACTATGGGTGAGCAAGAGACACAATAATATCCTAGCTTTCAATAACCTGTAAACACTTCAAATGGAAATATTACTTGAATCGGTTATCAAAGCATAGATAACAAGTCACCAGGGCAAACTACAGCCCACAAGCTGATACAAGTTATAATTACATGGTTATTCCTCAAGGACATGACTGCCTGGAGTTGTATCTTTGATTTCCCAGCCTTAGCACACTGTTGTTTGCAAGTCATCTTGTCCGGCATTAAAAAAAAATATTAATATTTTCTTATAAGTTAATGATATGTGTCATTAAAAAGCTGTGTCATGGATAAAAAATTAAAAGTTACAAACTTTGAAGTTTTATATGCATTTATAAATGTATATATATATATATGTATGCACGCATTGTGTGTATGGGTGTGTGTTTGTGTGCATTCGTGTGTTGCAGTTTGTGGTTTGAGCTTAGGTTTGGGTTTCGGGTTTTGGTTGAGAGAGAGGGAATGAGAAAATGAGGATGAGAATGAGAAAATGAGAATGAGGATGAGGATGAGAATGAGAATGAGAATGAGAGAGAATGAGAAGGAGAAAGAGAACGAGAGTGAGAGTGAGAGTGAGAGTGAGAGTGAGAGTGAGAGTGAGAGTGAGAGTGAGAGTGAGAGTGAGAGTGAGAGTGAGAGTGAGAGTGAGAGTGAGAGTGAGAGTGAGAGTGAGAGTGAGAGTGAATGAGGGAGAGAGGGAGAGAGGGAGAGAGGGAGAGAGGGAGAGAGGGAGAGAGAGAGAGAGAGAGAGAGAGAGAGAGAGAGAGAGAGAGAGAGAGAGAGAGTGTGTGTGTGTGTGTGTGTGTGTGTGTGTGTGTGTGTGTGTGTGTGTGTGTGTGTGTGTGTGTGTGTGCGCGCGCGCGTGTGTGTGCGTGTGCGCGTGTGTGCGTGTGTGTGCGCGTGCGTGTACGTGTGCGTGTGTGTAATGCGCAAATGCGTGTGTGCAGTATTTATACGTCATGAACATAGTCAGTTTCTTTAACAGGAAATGTGTCTTTTACTCACTCATGAACACAGTGCTGTGACTCATATACTGTCCTATGGTGCTGTTAAAAATAATTTATATTATTTATTGAGTCTTTATATCCATATTAAGAACATCATAAAAAGAAATGAAGCTATTTTTCTTACACATATGACAAATTGTAATTCTAGTCATTCGTAAGACTCCACAACATAATAGAAGTTTCAAAACTATAAAGTTAATTCTATTTTTTACAATCGAATCTACTACACTGAATGAATGCCATATTTCCTTTCATCTTCGAAAAAAAAATATCTTTAATTTCAATCTGTTGTGATACAAAAATCTCTCCGCAAAAAAGCACCGATAGGAAATGTGAAATGAGTCTTTTTAATGCTGACACTAAAACATCTGATGTAGCAATAATCCTCTTTTCCATTTGTTTTTTAGAACTTTTATATAAAAAAATATATATATATTCTGATCGATGAGAGTCAAAGCTCTCTCTCAACACTTGACAGCTGAACACCTTACAAAGAGAACATTTTCAAGACTAGAAAAAAAAACTTTCACATGAAAGGAATGTTTAACTTCGGTTCTGAAATTTTTGAAAACATGAAGGACCATCATGAAAATGTTCTTCCCTTCACCCACATAATAAAGACATCATAAACGTTACTGGGTCAGTACTACACCACGGAGAGCAACAAAGGCGTGCAGTGCAGGGCGCAGAGTGGAGGATGAGAGACGAGAGCTGCCGATTACCACCACCACAACCCATACCTGTCCAAGTAGAACTCATACGAACCAGGCGCCGAGTGCGACCGTCCAGCACGCGCAAACTGCTCCTTGATGAGCACGTTCATCTTGAACGGGTTGTGGAAGCTGTGTTTCTTGAGCATACACTTGATGAGGATTAGCGTTTCCAGCTTGGGGATCGACCGCACGCACGATTGGACCTCCTCGTCCGTTACCTCGATCAGTAGTACACAGTTCTCCTCTTCGGTGGGCAGCGGGTACTGATTACCTGCTGTCACCCAGGGATGTTGCTGCAATTATATGGTAGAAGATTATAATATATGTTTTTAGGGGTTTTATTGGTGAGAAAACTAAGCACAGACCTTATTCGAAATAAGGAGTAGCTAGTTACATGATCAACACATCATATGTAAACTAAGTCATTAATCATGACTTACTTTGTCACAAAGACTAGCGGAATTTTGCAAATCTATGCTATAGTCACATAACACAAACAGACATAATATAATCCCCCTCAAAAAATCATGGCAGGTTTATACTGTAAATTTCTATAATGGCAAGAGCCTGCGGGGGCATGTCTTTTGACAGGACAATAGCAATGGCTGCCAAGATGAGTTCACGTAAACTATGAGCACAAGGATGTTATTTGTTCCGAAGTCGTATTAATAGAAATCCTTTCCTTTGATATTTTTCAAAATGAATAAATGGATAACAAACACAATAACTTACGTGATGGCATTTAGTCCTTCTTTTATGAAATTTCGTTCTACCAACTTTACGTAGTATACGGACCCAATTCAATTTTTACAACGCAAGCTCCAATATTAACCTCATTCGCTGATATAACAAGCTGGATTTTTTTTTCTATCTTTAATTTTTTTTTTCTTCTTTTACTTACCTTAATATCCGGCAGCGTTATTCTCTTAGCAGGATCCTTTTCTAACATTAGGCTAATCAAATCCTTGAGATCATCGGATACGAACGGCGCGGGTGGGAACACGAGTGGCGCGTTCCGGATCTTATCGTACAACACGACAATATTTTCATCGTGGAATGGAAGTTTCCCGTAAACGAAGGCATATAAAGTCACGCCCATTGCCCAGATGTCTGCGGCCTGTGAAGAGGAAGGGAATGGGATTATGCTCCAGCCTTATACAGTTCCGAAAAAAGAAATATTATGGAGGCAGTAAGGGCTAACTTACGTGAATCGTAAATTAAATGTCTAAATGTATTATCCTTAAATAAACAAAATAAAAAGTAGTTCTCAAAAGAATAATTTTGAAGTATATTAGATCAAGTTCACTTATTTCTTTCAGACAATTCAAGCCCCATTCCATCGCTATATTTTGAATACGCCGCTAATGACCTTAGATGTTGACGCGGAAGAATTTTTTCAATAAAAAAAAATATGACAACTGGATTGTGTGGCGCAATTCTCTTTATGGATCAAAATTTCCCGGCAGTGTTTTGTGTTGCAGTGTTTCACATTTCTCCCTCCCCTCCCTTAACCCCTCTCTCTTTCTTTCTCTTTATCTTTATCTTTCTCTCCCTCTCCCTCTCCCTCTCTCTTTCTCTCTCTTGCTTATTCCCCACCGTCTCTCTCTCTTTCTCCCCAGCTTCTCTCTCTCTTTTTCCCCACCTCTCTCTCTCTCTTACTCCCCACCTTCTCTCTCTTATTCCCCACCTTCTCTCGCTCCTCTCTCCTTTGCCATCTCCCCCTATCACTCCCTTTTCCCTACTCCCTATCTACATTTCCCCTTTCCCCTCCCACTCCCACCTCTCCCCCACCCTCCCTCCCTCTCCTTTCCCCCGTCCTACCTTCCCGGAATATTTATGCCGCGACGTGGAGAGCGCTTCGGGGGCCATGAAGGCAGGTGTTCCCGCCGTGTTGGTGAGGAAGGCGTCCTGGCCATCGAACTCGTTGCAAACCCCGAAGTCCGCGATCTGGATGTGGCCGTTGTCGCCGAGCAGCAGGTTCGATGGCTTAATGTCGCGGTGGATTATCTTCTGGTAGTGTACTGCGGGGGAGAGAAAAAAAGGAGTTTATAACGGTTTCTATGTCTGTTTTTTGTATGAGATTTCGTGGAAGTGTGAGAGTCTATAGATTCGTGCGTGAAGGAGGTGTTCCTAAATGTGTTTGGAGAAAGTACGTGTGTCTGTTAAAGTCGCACGTGAGAGAGTGTGAGAGTTTGCGTATCTATATTATGGTTAAGCACGCAAGAGCTAGTTTACATACATGTGAATGAAAGCTTCCTAAGAGAGAGTCAGATGACTAATAGGTCTATGTATGACAGTTGTATATCGAAAATGTTGTGTCTATATAATTCTGTATGAGTGTTAAGCGTGCCTTAGTTCAAAATAGTACATATCTATACGAGAGGTACATAAGAAACACTAAAACAATCTACATATCTGTATTTTGAAATTATATGTGTATATGGTTTGGGGTATGGGTGCTAATTTGTTATTATATCATTAAGAAAATCAGATATTTGTTTATATATAAGAAAAATATGTACGCACTTCAAGGTAACTTTAACTTAAAGGAACGCCAATAGCATGATACATCTAACGCATGCATTATGACAAAACAAAGCATCTTTCACTTACAGTATTCTATGCCGAGAACGACGTCCCTGAAGTAGCCCCAGGCTTGGTCTTCCGTGAGGGGCGTGTCCGTCGGCACCTCCATCACCTCGCCCTTCTCCAGGAGCTCAAATGCTGAGGGTGAAATCCACGTTAAAATACATCAACATCCCCCAGGGCTGACTCCCCTACATACCCATCTCCCAACATACCCTTACCTCCCCTTTCCCGCAATTAAGGCCAATCCCTTTAGAGAAGTCGTCCGCGCGTCGAAGGAAGGACTCACCCATGTAAAAGTTATCCTCGTCCGGGTCGTCCAGGACTTCGACCAGCTTGACGACGTTGGGGTGGATGAGCTTCTTGAGGATGGCGATCTCGCGGTGCACTCTGTCCAGCGGGTTCTCGATCGGCCGGCCTCCCGACGCGCGCGGGGGCGGCAGCCGCCCCTTCACTGCAAACGCCAGGAGAGAACCGTCAGTTTCGCGGCTACGTTACGTTAATATTCGCAAAGTATTGCCTAGTGGGATTTTGGCTATTATGATAGATTCTATGTAAAAATATATGGGCACTATGAATAAATGAACATATCTGATAAATGGTTGAAATAGAGTAATTGTCGTGAAAGCCTATGGGTACTCATGTACCTTACGTTGTAAAAAACAAAACAAAATAATTGCACCTACAAAGCCGGCTAAATCATACGTCCAACCAATGTGAATTATAATATTCAAATAACAACACTACTTTATGACGTTGTTTTAGAGAAAACACGTTTCTAATTTTATTCGACATAAGTTCTAAAGTTTTGCATTTTAAGTTTTGTGTCTGTCTCTCTAATTTCAAGTTTAGATAGGATCAAATCCTTGCATATATGTGTAATTACTTGATTACGTACTGTATAAGTGCAATTTTAAACACAGAATACTATATTCATACGGAGTACACCGATGCACTTAAGCATGTATGTACGTGTGAAGTACAGGGCACTACACACTAGACACGGGCACATGGTAGGGGCCGGTGGGGTGTTGGCACTTCGGGCAACGGTCTAGCTACCACCGTTGCTGGGACGGTGCTGCGCGGGCGCTCCTACTGCACAGCTGGGTCTGCCGCGCGCCGCCCAGTGTGAGGAGGAGCGCGCTCTTCACACTGGGTGGGCGGACACACACTGCGTGGGCGGGTGAACGTTGCAAAATGGCTAGGAGTAGTAGTAGTTTTTTGTAGTAGTAGTAGTAGCAGTAGTAGTAGTAGTAGTAGTGTGGGCGGCAGCCAGGTGGCGGTGAGGGATGGTGGCGTAGGTGGTGGTGTGCGGGCGGACTTACCTCTGAGAGTGGGCGGCGAGTAGCTGGCGAGGCGGTGGCACGGGCTGAGGGAACGGGCGTGCGGCGATCCCTCTGTCTCGCCGCCTATGGTCCAAGCTCGGCCTGCTCCGCCATGCACACCCGAACACCAACACGAACACCAACACAAAAATGACAAAAATAAAAAACGGTAAAGTCAGGCAAAAATAAAAACATACAAAGGAGGTGAGGTTAACACAACATGCTGGAAAGAGGGGGGGGGGGCGGGGAGGGGTGTGTATGACTAGGGGGGGAGGGAGTGTATAGCTAATAGTCTTTCATGAACGGGTTGGGGGGTAAGGGGTGTGGGGGAGGGGGAGGGGGGGGGAGGGGGTTGTGAGAGCAAGACAAAAGAAGCGTGAACAACCTGCCGAGAGTGAGGGAGTTCGAATGGTCAAATATGAAGAGTGTTAAGACGTGAAGTATGAATAGGTTAAGTGTGAGAGCGGAGTTAAAAGGAACTTGCAGAAGCTGTCCCGTGAGAGCAAGGACCGGCATCAGCTTCTTTGTCATGCAGATCATGGACAGACAGACAGACAGACAGACAGACAGACAGACAGGCAGACAGACAGGCACAGACACACACTCACGTTCACACACACACACACACACACACACACACACACACACACACACACACACACACACACACTATGGAAACTTTTTTTTTTCAAGAAGCTTCTTGAATAAAGATGTCCTGAGTCTCGGGGCACGAACCCGGAGGAAAGAAGTACGATTTAATAATCATTTTTAAATTTCTCTGAAGCGCTGACGTGTGTATTTGAGCGTTAAACATACGGAATTCTTTGCTCAGTAAAAAAAAAAAAAAAAGCAAACGTCTTTTTTTTTCTCGTTAGTTTTTCCTTTTAATTTAATGCATGATTTTTATCACTCGACTGGAGGGCGTGGAGGCAAAGACCAGCTACTAAAGGGGGCGTGGTGATAAAAAACAAACAAAAAAAAAACAACGACTGTTCTACAACCGTGGCACTGCTCTAAAGTGTAGAATCCTTACCAGTTTCTCTCTGTTCTTTCCTTCATTGTATGTTTATTTATTAATTTCCCCATTTCATTATTCAATTACCTATCTACTTATTTATTCCTTTAATCATTCATTTACTGATTTATCTACATCCCGGTTGCAAGCGTCGCATCTTCCCCCCCTCCCCCCCCGTTCTTTTGTTTAATTTCCTCTTCCCCTTTTGTCGAGATAAAAAATCGCTTGTGTTAACACTGTCTGGCTACGTGAAAAATCAGCCTAATATGTCCTCAGTTTAAAGCAAGAATTACTATCACCGAAACCATTTCCCCCCATTTTTAATATCGCCGGCATTCTCATTTTCATGATCGAAACAAGCGTCGACTGCAGCATTTGTGCCTCGGACCATATTGCAACGCAGGGCGAAAGGACGCAATAAATCACGATTTTGCAAAATTAATACGATCCTGCGAGCGGCGCCGGGGAGCGGAGGCAATACTCGCCTCGGGGAAGCGACCGGGTGACTGCAGCAGCGTCCCTCCCCCTTGCCGCGCTCGGGGTCCCTCCTCTCCCCTTCCCTCCTGCTTTTTTTCTCCTTCCTTTCCCTCGGTCGTCTCCCGGTTTCCTCCTTTCCAATTGCTTCTTTTCTCTTTCCTTTCTTCTCCTTCTATTATTGTTTCTCTTCTCTCCCCTCTTCCTCTTCCCCTATCTTCTTTCTCCCCTTTTCCTTTTTTCTTTTTCTCCTTTCCCTTTCCCTCCTCTCTCTTTTCCTCCTTATTCCTTCCCCCCCTCTCCCATCTCCCCTAATCTTTTCCTTTCCTCCCTCTCCTTCCTCCACTCCCGTCTCCTTCTTCCCCTTTTCCTCCCTTTTCCCTCCTCTCCTACCCTTCTCTGTTCTCCCCTCTTCCCTCTTCTTCTTTGCCCCCTTTCCCTCCTTCCCTGTTCTTCTTCTGCCCCCCCCCCCCCCCGCCCCCGCCCCTTTCCCTTTTCTTCTTTCTCATTCTCCCTTCTCTTCCCCCCTCCCCTTCTCCTCCCCTCCTTTCTCGTCTTCCCCCTCTCTTTCACC
>NC_061859.1:6241974-6243565 GCF_019202785.1 Penaeus chinensis
AAAGAAAAATAAAGAGAAACACTAAAAAAACGAAAGACAGAAAGAAAGAAAACGAAAGACACTTACATAATGGGTATCGTCCTCTTCATTGTAGGCTAACTTGACGATGCCGTAAGAGCCCTGAAAAAGAGAGAAAAAAAAAAAGTTAGTCGTGTAATTAAGTCAAACTTATTGAAGTAACCGGTAATGAGGGCTGCGTGGGCGATTACTAGAGATCATCTGGAAACACGGGTAAATTTGAGGTCATCAGTGCTAATAATGATGATGATGATGATGATGATGATGATGATGATGATGATGATGATGATGATGATGATGATGATGGTGGTGGTGATGATGATGATGATGATGATGATGATGATGATGATGATGATGATGATGATGATGGCGGTGGTGATTACAATTGTTACTACTGTTAGTAATAATCATAATTGCAATAATGATGATGATAATAGATATAATAATGAAGATCAGAAGAAGATGATGATTACAATAGTAATAATAACAAATGCAATGACGGAAAATTATAAAATAATAGCAATAATGATAACAACAACAATAATAACAATTATAGCAAAAATCTTCCCCTCTCTAAATAAACAAGGAAATGCACGTCTGCCTCTCTCCCTCCGCCTCTACATACATCAGCTCTTGCGTCCTGCCACGAGCCTCCCTGCCCCTTCTCCCCCCTTCCCTTCCTCCCCCCTGTGGCCCTTGCTCCCTTCCTGCCCCCCCCCCCCCTAGGCATCCCTTCCTTCCCCTCTCTTCTACCTCCTGCGGTTTCCCCTCACCCCTCCTGTCCCCTCCTGTGGTTCCCCATCCCCCTCCTCTACCCCCGTGGTGTTCCTCCCCTCCCCTCCCTCTCCTTTCTACCTCCTGCGGTTTCCCCTTCCCCCTCTTCCCCCTGTGGTTCCCCTCTCCTCCTTCCCCCTGTGGTTTCCCCTCCCTCTCCTCCCCCCATTTTGGATACCCCTCTTTTCCCTTCCCCACCCGCCTTCCCCCCCTCCCTCTTTCCTCTTTCCTCCTTCCTCCTTCCTCCTTCCTCCTTCCTCCTTCCTCCTCCTCTTCCTCCTCCTCCTCCTCCTCCTCCTCCTCCCCCTTCCTCCTTCCTCCTCCTGCTGAGTCATCACCCGGAGCACTTAGTCTGCGCTCCAGATTACTGTATTATTCTGTAATCTCCCCTCGATAAGCGCATAAGAGGAGGAATGCGTGTGATCAACGCAGAAAGGAAGAATATTAATAATGATGCGGAGAAAGAGAGGGAGTAAACACAAGGATGACAACAACAGTGATCGAAAAAATAAAAAAATAACCCTAATACATAAATAATAACAATAATATAACAATTCTCATTATCATCTTCATTATTACTGTTGTCTTTACAATAATATTAATAATTATTATAATAATGATAACAACAACAATAATAACGATGAAAAATATAATTAAAACAAAAGGAATAAATAACAACAAACAACAATATCTATATATACATATATATCCATATGTATACATATGTGTGTGTGTGTGTGTGTGTGTGTGTGTGTGTGTGTGTGTGTGTGGTGTGTGTGTGTGTGTGTGTGTGTGTGTA
>NC_061859.1:6243665-6251165 GCF_019202785.1 Penaeus chinensis
AATATTAAGGAAACAGTAACGTTGTCGGGCTCCCCAGCGCCAGGACCAAACACTCCCCAGAAAAAAAGGGTTTAACAGTTTACAAGCCATACAGCTACGAACAGCTTCAATGTGTGAGAACAGTTCGCAAACTGGAACATTAATAACAAGGAAACAAGGCAGACGCTTCCGTAAAAAGAAAAATTGAAAAAGTAAAATGTCGCAAATTGGACGGCAATTAAATTTTTATAATCGGGTAAAGCGCCTCTCTCTGTCACGTTTTATAAAAGTTTGTTTAAAAATCACGTTAAATTACCCATTTACAAGTCATGAGGCGCGCAATCTCTATTCTCGCTCGCTGAAGTGTGACGTCAGCGGCGAAAACTCGAGAGGGGACAAGAAGGATATCAGTGTATTTCAAGTTTAGTCTTGAAACTCTGCTTCGCGAAAATGCATCTTAATTTCACGGCAACATATTAGGTGGTATAAATAATATTAACAATGTGGAAAAAAAATATAGTTACATTCAGTATTAATCCCGTGGGGAATTAAATTATATATATGACACAAACTGAAAGGCTGATAATGTAGACGAACTTTTTTATATTCAGCATTCATCCTTTGGGAAATTGAATTATATATTTAACACTGAAAGACTGAAGTGCTGTGCTAATGGGATTAATCGCCAGGTCTTTCGTTCCCGTGATTAGAGAGAAAAAAAAAAAAACTTTCTTTTCTATATTAACAACAGACGCAGAGGAAGCAACTTTTGAAACTCACTAAGTTAATTTATTGGTTTGTTTTTAACGTCATTAACGCTTTAACAAAACATATACGTTTTTGCACACAGAATCTTTGTTCAACGAAATATTTTTCTTATAATTACATCCCCTTCTGTCTTTCCTCTATCTGTCGATCCACTGTCTCTCCCTCTCCCCCTTCTCCTTCCCCTGTCTGTCTAGCTACCTACCTGTCTGTCTGTCTGTCTGTCTAGCTACCTACCTGTCTGTCTCTGTCTGTCTGTCTGTCTGTCTCTGTTTGTTAGTCTGTCTGTCTGTCTTCCTCTGTCTGTTTGTCTGTGTCTGTCTGTCTGTCTAACTGCTTGTCTGTCTGTCTGTCTCTGTATGTCTGTGTCTGCCTGTCTGTCTGTCTGTCTGTCTGCCTCTGTCTGTCTGTCTGTCTGCCTCTGTCTGTCTGTCTGTGTGTCTGTGTGTCTCTGTCTGTCTGTCTGTCTATCTGTCTCATATGCTATCTACCTTTCTCATGTTCTGTCGAATCTCCATTACACGAAATACTACAAACACAAGTATCATTTGCAATACAATCCTAAACCAAATACCAATTAAAAACATTTAATACTAGAGGCCTCCTTCCTCTCTTCCAAAATTTACACACATCCCCCTTTTATTTCAAACAAATAACAACAAAAAAGGAAAAGGAAACCAAAATATAAATTAACAAAGAGACAAACAAGCGAGCAACAAATTAAAAAAAGAAAAAAAAAATCGGCTGTAAACATAATTCGCAGAAGCAACAACAAGGGCAGGCAGCGGCGGCGGTGTCACGTGACCGATGCGTCAACGGATATTGGGTCACGTGACGCATGACGCCCTAACCCCCCCCCCCTTCTTATCACCCTTACCCCCCTAGTCTTCCACTCTGCCCTCTCCCCCTTCCTTTCCCCCCTACCCTCTCCCTCTCCCCCCCTTCCTTTCCCCCCTACCCTCTCTCTCTCCTCATTTCCTTTCCCACTACCCTCTCCCCCTTCCCTTCCCTCTATACTCTCCCCCCTCCCTCCCCGCTATCCTCTCCCTCTCCCCCTTCCCTTCCCCCCTACCCTCTCTCTCTCTCCTCATCTCCCTCCCCCCTATCCTCTCCCTCTACCCCTTCCCTTCCCCCCTACCCTCTCCCTCTCCCCCATTTTCCTTTCCCCCTACCCTCTCCCTCTCTCCCTTCCCTTACGCTCTACCCTCTCCCTCTTACCCTTCCCTTCCCCCTACCCTCTCCCTCTCACCATTTTCCTTTCCCCCTGCTCTCTCCCTCTACACCCCTTCCCTTCCCCCCTGTCCTCTCTCTCTTCCCTCCCTTGTCTCCACCCTACCCCCTCCTTTTACTCCCCTTCCCTACCCCCCCTGCTTTCTCCCCCTTCTTCAACAACTAGCACTCCCCTCCACCCCTGTTATCTCTCCCCTTGCTTCTGCTCTCCTCCCCTCCCCATCGCCACAGCCGTCTCATCCTTTCCCCCTCCCCTTTTCCTCTATCCTCTCCTCTCTTCCCTTCTTGTCTTCTCTGCCTCCTCTTTCCCTCTCCCTCCTCCCCCCCTCCCCTTGCCCCTCCGCCCAACCCCGTCACATGTTGCACACTATCCAAGAGTCACACATGGTGAGACAAAGGGGAGGGGGAAGGGGGGAAGGGGAAGGGGAAGGGGAAGGGGAAGGAGGAGGGGGAGGGGGAAGGGGGTGGGTTAGTGGTTGGGGGGGGGGGGAGGGAGGGTTAGCTACAAAGCTGAGTGTCTCAAACTTGTTGCTTGAGAGTTTGCTTGTTTGCGTGTGCTTGAGAATTTGTTTGTTTGTGGGTGTGTTTAGATGCGTGTGTGTGTGTGTGTGTGTGTGTGTGTGTGTGTGTGTGTGTGTGTGTGTGTGTGTGTGTGTGTGTGTGTGTGCGCGTGTGCGTGTGCGTGTGCGTGTGCGTGTGCGTGTGCGTGTGTATGCGTGTGCGTGCGTCCGAGCATGTATGTATGCATGTCTTTATGTGAATGCGTTTATAGGTGTTTTATGTATGTGCGCGCGTGTATGCGTACCGTGCGCACATGCACGAGTGCGCGTGTGAGTAAAGGAGGAAAGGGAGGAAAAGATAGTGCCATGATCATGTAAATGTTACGGATATCGGCACGCACGTGTGAGTGAGCGCCGCCCTTTGTTTTCAAGCGTGGCAACAAAAGCGTAAATGCGTGACGTCAAAGGCCATTGTTCTGACGCAGCGTAACCAATAACAACGGGGCAATGATGATGATATAATCAGCAAATCAAGACACACATGTATACAAGCACATGCACGCGCACGCAAACGCACATGCACGCGAACGCACATACACAAAAAGAAAAAAAAATACTCTCGAAAGTTGGAGAAGGAGAAGAAGGAGGAGGAAAAAAAAGAGTATGGAGACAAAAAGCAGAAGAAAAAAGGAAATACGTAGAAAGAAAGAACGAGACAGAAGAAAAAAGGAAATACGAAGAAAGAAAGAACGAGACAGAAGGAACCAATGCAATAAAAATATATACACAGACGACAAAAAGCAAAAAAGCGCAAAGATAAAAAAAAAAAAAAAAAAAATGCAAATACCCCAATAAATAATGACGAACAAGAAGACAAACAAGAAGGGGAAAAAAAAACAAAAGAAAAACAAATACAAATAGAAAAAAAAAGGAGAACAAAAGAAAGGAAAATTGCAACTTGCAACGAGAACCACGGGAGAGAGACCGAGCTTTTGCAAATGATTCAGGAGACACGACCGCTGGGGAGGGAGGGCAGAGTTGGCGCGCGGTCAGCTGATGTCCCCAAGCATGATGCCTCCCTTCCTCACGTGCGCTTTCCGCTTGTCTTTTATTCATATCTTTGAAAGGTTATATCTATGTTTTTTTTGTTTGTTTGTTTTGTTGGTGGTGATGATGGTAGTAATTGATGATGACTGATATTGATGGTGATGGTGATGGTTGGGGTAATGAGGTAAATGGGAATAAGATATTAAGAATGACATAACTCTAATGGTAATGATAATATTATCATTATATGGACATTACTGTCAGTACTATCAAGAGGAATGTCATTATTATTGTTAATACTAGTGTAGTACGTCTAAGCTGGTGAACTTATATTTCAATTTATCTTTTTGTTCCATCTCCTCTCTCTCTCTCTCTTTCTCTCTCTCTCTTTCACGGCCATTCCCATTCCCATTCTCACCCCCACCCCCACCCATACACTCTCTCCTTTTACCCAACCCCCTTCCTTCTCCTCCCTAACCCTCTTCTCCCTTTTCCTCCTCAGCCCTCTCCCCAATCACCACCCGCACTCATTTTCTCCTTATGTACATTCGTTCTTTTCCTCTCTTTCTCTCTCTTCTTTTGTTTCACTTCGCAAGTTCCGACGCTTTCACAACGTCCGCCGCCCCGCCAGCCCGGTTTCCTCTTGGGCAACGCCGTTATTCTTGGCTCCTGTGTTTACCCAGCCGGGCCTTGTTCATTTTTACGTATGCGCCTTTTTTTTCTTATTGTTTGGCTCTTCTCTCTCCCTCTCCCTCTCTCTCTCTCTCTCTCTCTCTCTCTCTCTCTCTCTCTCTCTCTCTCTCTCTCTCTCTCTCTCTCTCTCTCTCTATCTCTCTCATTTCTTCCTTTTTTTTAATCAGCGTTGTGGTTCTTTTGTTTGCGGGACCATATCACATTTGGCCCGCAAGGACAGCGAGCCCTTCTCGGAAAAAAACTGGGAATTCGCCTCCATTTCGGCCGCAACAATTTCTTTTCCTTTTTCTATTCTTTTGGTTTTGCTTTTTTTTCTGGTTCATTCTGATTTCCGAGGGGAGTGGGCGGACTATTGTAAAGGGGGGGGGAGGGGGAGAGGGGGAGAGGGAGAGAGAGAGAAAGAGAGAGAAAGAGAGAAAGAGAGAAAGAGAGAAAGAGAGAGAAAGGGAATGAAAGAGAGACCGAGATAGTGAGCGAGCGAGCGAGCGAGAGATGAATTGGTATTCGCGACTCTTTCCTGCAGCTAACTAGGAGTCGCAGAAAAACTAGGAGATAATTGCTATGGATTCTGCACGGCAACACAGCCATCCAATCAGACCCTCCTAATGGCCGCCAATCAGATCACGGCACCGATAATCTAGGTCGTAATAAAGCAAAGCGCCTCAGAATACGGGCGGACACGTGGGGGGATTCCTTCGGCGAGTTGCTTCGTCAGGAGGGATCTCACGAATGGGTCGTTTCGTTCGGATGGAAAGTGGAAGTATTCATGGTTTCGTTGTTTCGTTGAGATAGATTTTACAAATTGGTTGTTTCGCCGTTTCGTACATATATTACAAATTCGTTGTTTCGCTGTTTCGTTGAGATAAATGGTACAAACTGGTTGTTTCTCTGAGATAAAGTGTACAAACTGGTTGTTTCGCCGTTTCGTACAGATAAATAATACGTACTGTTAATTTTGTAAAGTGTGAATATCATGGTCCGGTTTCGTCATACGGACAAATGATAATGCAAAAAAAATATCATACAATGAGTATTACGAACAGACAATAAAATTATGAATGAGTTGTTTCATTCATATAAACACTGCATTACATCACTGCGTTGTACATATGCATATCATGAACTGGTTACTCCGTAGATAAATAATACGAAGGAACTGCTTCATTCACACACTAAATATAGTACGAGTTGGTTATTTTGTAGAGATAAATGATATAAGGATCTGTTTCTTCACACTGTCTTCCCCAATGTCCTTGTTTATGTAATGAACTTCTTTGTTTTAATATCTTGTGTAAGACGAACCTTGACACCATCATTATCCTGTCACTCAAAAGAGAAGTAATTTCCGGTGTAATAATTACATTACATAAATTACAAAGATACAAGCAATATTACATAATCACATGTCCTAATGAAGCGCTGGTTATACCTCTTCCTTCAATTACGTCACTATGGCATTTTCTAATTACTTAATTTTACTTAGTTTTTGTTTGGCTTTGTTTTTCATTTGTCATGGAGTTGATTGCACGATTTTTTTTTTTTTTTTTTTTTTTTTGGCTTTGTTTTCATTTGTCCTTAAGTTGATTGCACGATTTGTTTTATAATTTTTCTACAAATTAAATGGGTTTTTGCCTTAAATATCGAAATCATTACAGATGAATGGGGACAGACAAGCAAATTACAATAACAATAATGACAATGATACGAATACTACTAATAATAAATAATAAGAAAAAAATAATATAATTAAATATTTTTGAGTCTCTTAATATCTTAATAATTAAATAATAATAATAATGATAACAACAATAATAACAATAATGATAACAGCTACAACCTTAACAATAACAGTTATGATAACAATAATGATAACATCTACAAGCTTGATAATAACAGCAATAATAATGATAGTAATAATAATAAAGATAACAATAACAATAATAATAATAACAGTAATAATAAAATAATAACAATAATAATAATAATAATAATAATAATAATAATAATAATAATAATAATAACAACAATAACAATAATAGAGATAATACTAACAACCACAATAAAAATAATAAAAACAACAGCAACAATAACAACAAGAATCACAAGCATTAAGCCAATCAGAGCGACATTTTCCGTGGACCTCGAAAATTATGACATCAAATTACCTCGCAAACCCGAGAACGGCGACATCACGACTTGCATTATTCAACGCTTTCAAAACTGCCCCGAGTTTATGCCGCTCTGTTTGGGGGAGGCGGGTTTTGAAACACTTTAGGAGGGAGGGAGGGAGGGAGGGAGGGAGAAAGGGAGGGAGGGAGAAAGGGAAAGGGAGAGGGAGAGGGAGGGAGGGAGGGAGGGAGGAAGGGAGCGAGAGATGGAGGAAGGGAGCGAGAGAGGGAGGAAGGGAGCGAGAGAGAGAGGAAGGGAGCGAGAGAGAGAGAGAGAGAGAGAGAGAGAGAGAGAGAGAGAGAGAGAGCGAGTGGGGGGGAAATGATAAGAGAGATAAATGAGATAAGAGAGAAATAAGATAAAGAAATAGATATGAGAGAAAACAACAGAGATAGGAGATACATAAATAAATAAACATGGAGAGAAAGAAACATAAAAGAGACACATGAAATGAAAAGAAAACACAACTGGAATGCGAATGGCCGAATTAACCTGCATGAAACGGGAGACAGTTAAATAAGGAAAAATTGGGGGATTTGTAAAAGGATGAAGAAACTGACGCGAGAGATTAGGTAAATAGAGCGGGATTTCCAAATGGATTTAATAAATACACACAGAGGGGACTGCATGCTCTCCTTGTCTATTCTTGCCCATTCGTTTTATCTTTCCCCCCTTTCTCTCTCTCTCCTTCTCTCTCTCTCCTTCTCTCTCTCTCTTTCGCTTTCTCTCCATTCATTCTCCCTTTCGGTTTAATTCGCCTTCTCTCTTCCCTTTTATTTCTCTTCTCTTCTCTCTCTCTCGTTTAGTTCTCTCTTCTCAATCGTGTTCGCTTTCTCTCGCTCTTTCCCTTTCGTATTTTCCTTCATATCTCACTATCTTTATTTCGATTTTTTCGTTCTTTTTTGCTTTATCTCGTTTCATTTCCTCTTCTCATCCTTTTGCTTTTCTTCCTTTCTCTCTTTATTTCCTTTCTGCTTTCTCTCCAGACTATTATTTCGCTTTCCATTCTCCCTTTTCCTTTCTCTCTTTCTTTCTTTCTCCCCTTCCCTCTCTTGCCTTTCCGCTTTCTTTCTCAATCTATATTTTGCAAAGAAGCAAACGAATGTTTGCTTCTTTG
>NC_061859.1:6256165-6266165 GCF_019202785.1 Penaeus chinensis
TTGTTCAATTACCACTGCAAATCATCCAATTTCTTGCAATTATTATAATCTCTGTAATGACATCACATCTATATTACTCTCAACAGTAAACACTACAGAATTACTTTAATCACAAATCGGCACAAAATAATAATATGCCATATCACAAATTACGGGGAATAAAAATAAATAAAAAACATTAAACAAAATAAAAAGAAAAGTAAAGGAAAACGACAGAAATCAACAACAATCAAAATCACAAGAAAACGGTAAAATAAGTCAAGAAAATAACAATCACCCCCCCCCCCCCCTCCCAACACCTCCGACCACGTCACAGTCTCGCTGCATTATTAAGCCCGACCTTTGCCGAGTCTGTCTCTCTATCTTTCTCTTTCTCTTTCTCTTTCTCTTTCTCTCTGTCTGTCTCTTTCTCTCTGTCTGTCTCTTTCTCTCTGTCTCTGTCTCTGTCTCTGTCTCTGTCTCTGTCTCTGTCTCTCTCTCCCTTCCTCTCCCTCTCCCTCCCTCCCTCCCTCCCTCTCTGACCGCCCACCGCCTCCGCCCACTCTGACCAGCTGGAAGCGACGGGGTTAACGACCGACTGATCACAATGCAGTGATGGTGATACGAAGTTAGAGATGCTGATAGTGAGGACAGGGAGGTGGTGTGAAACTGAGGTAGAAAATGGTGATAGTGAGGATGCTGAAGTAGAAAGTGGTGATGGTGATGGTGACAATGAGGTAGAAATTTGGTGGTGGTGATGGTGATAGTGAGGTAGATAGTGATGATGGTGATAGTGGTAAGGTGTGATGGTGAAATGATAACTACCCATTAAAACGAGGTGTTCGACTGTTGACGTGAAGGTGCATGTTCGAGCTACGTTTTAATTATGTGAAGAGATGTAACGATAAAGTGAGCTGTGGAGATAAATAATAACAACAATAACAATAATAACAATAACAACAACAACATCAACAATAATAATAACTTAAAATTTCAAAAAACAAAAACAAAAAAACAAACAAAAAATAATCAAATAATATTTTCCTTCGCATCCTTTACATCCCATCCTGACAACACCCCCAGCAAACACCCCCCCATCCCCCCCACAAGCCTACGATCTCCCCAAAGCCCCAACACGCACGCGGCGCCGCCCTCTTACGCAGGATCTCTGATCTCAGATGCAACACTACCCCGGGACATCCTCCGAGCCTCGTGTCACGGAGGATTGATGGATTACCGGGATATCGCGGGGGACATCCGGCCGCCTCGCCACGCTGGGAAGTCCGTCCCCCCCCCTCTCCTTCCTCCCTCCTCCCCTTCCTTCTTCTTCTTCTTCTCTTCTTCTTTTATTCTTCTTTTCTTCTTCTTCTTCTTCTTCTTCTTATTATTATTATTATTATTATTATTATTATTATTATTATTATGCTTCGTCTTCTTTTTCTTCTTCTCTTCCTCCTTCTCCTTCTTCTTCTCTTCCTCCTTCTCTTTCTCCTTCTCCTTCTTCTCTTCCTCCTTCTCTTTCTCCTTCTTCTCATTCTTCTTCTCCTTCTTTTTATCCTCTTCTTCTTCTTCCTCTTCCTCTTCTTATTATTCTTATTCTTCCTCTTCCGCTTCCTCTTCCTCTTCTTCCTCGACCCTTTCCACAACACAACTTGTTTTTTTAAGCACAAACCATGCCCACGAACTCGGTAATCATCCAACTATTCATCTCCGCCGAAAACTTTTAGCCTGCGCCAGATTCCGCGCAGGGATAAGAGGTCAGATATTTATTGCACAACTTCGCAAAGTGCCGATAAAGTGTCTCCGCTGCTGGATGGCGGTGCTGCGGCAGACTTGGCTCGGTGCTGCAGGTGCTTGCCCTTGTGCTCCTGCTGCCAGACGACAGAGAGCACGAGGGCAGGCAGCTTGAGTGGAGTGCTGCTTTGTTTCAGTTCGAGACTAAGAAGCACAGGTTTGGAAACATTACTGGTCGACGGCACACTTAAGATGCATGCCAACCTTACTCTTTGGTAACGCATTAATTGTTAGATTTAAACTAAGCCTGTGTGAATGGTATGTGAATATTACGTGCGCGGGTTCATTTAAGATATATGATGCATCCTAATCATATATTCATTAATTTGATATTGTTTTGTTGTTCAGGGCGGAAAAAACACACATGCCGAGGAAGCATTACTTGAAGGAATATTTACCGCGCAGTTTACGAATAACTAACACAGAGCATCAAACTGCATACTTCCAGATCTCGTATACTCTTAAGAACGGTGAGTTGCCTATTCCGTGCTTCTTCCAAGATAAAGTATCATATCTGGCAGCATATAAGACACATGGGCATCGCAGAAGCACCCCCATTTAGCAGGGTATATTCATTCAGGAGGGGGGGGGGGGGGAACGTGGCACCAACTTCGCATACAAGACCTGGGGTATTATTTTGAGCCATTTCTTTTAAGTGCGTCGTATATGCCGTCAAATATGGTAATTCAGATCTAAGTGCAGGACCGTATTAAGACTTTACTCATCTCCTTAGAAGAACGAGAAAGCATATGAATACTTCTTACATGGGACAGGTATCCTAAATACGGTAAGAAATAAATATCATTTAAAGCACGATAAAGAAAATTGCACGTAAATAATTCAAAGCTCAGTAAAAAAAAAATTATATATTGCACATAAATAATTCAGAGCGTAATAGAGGAATTGTACATTCATTATTCAATCGTTCAAAACGTAATAAAAAATATTATACGTAAATCATCCAAACCATAATAAAATAATCTTATACAAGACAATCTTATAAAAAACAAACAAGACAAATTCAGAATCTAAGAAAACAACAAAAGTTATATCCTTAAAACATAAATAAAAACAAAAAGGCCAAGGAAATCACGCGAAGCACAAGCCAAGGCCAAAGCACCAAATGGGACGCGAGAGGCATGTTTGACACCCGCGTCGTAAAATACTTCTCTATCTCTGTTGCCGAAGAGATAGGCGATTCCTCTCCGGATACGGGGTTTGTCTGATGCCTAGCACGGAGTATTGTGATTGATGCTTTCCTCTAAATGGTGCTTTGTTATGTTTTCCTGGCAAGGTTTCAAATATGTTTCCCTTACTTCCTCTCTCTCTCTCTCTCTCTCTCTCTCTCTCTCTCTCTCTCTCTCTCTCTCTCTCTCTCTCTCTCTCAATCTCTCTCTCTCTCTCTCTCTCTCAATCTCTCTCTCTCTCTCTCTCTCTCTCTCTCTCTCTCTCTCTCTCTCTCTCTCTCTCTCTCTCTCTCTCTCTCTCTCTCTCTGTGTGTGTGTGGGGGGGGGGGGGGGGTGCATGTGTGCACATGTGTGTGGGTGTACATGTGTGGGGTGCATGTGTATGTATGTATGTATGTATGTATGTATGTATGTATGTATGTATGTATGTATGTATGTATGTATGTATGTATGTATGTATGCATGTATGTATGCATGTATGTATGTATGTATGTATGTATGTATGTATGTATGTATGTATGTATGTATGTATGTTTGTTTGTTTGTTTGTTTGTTTGTTTGTTTGTTTATTTGTATGCATGCATGCACGTACGTACGTAAGCACGGCAAATATATATCATTTTATCATTATGGCAAAACCAACTGTCCAACTGGCCATGTGACTACCATCAATTTTGCTTTACGTTCCTCCATATTCTTCCTAACTAAAGGCTGGGGTAAATATGCTACGGAGCTTAGCAGCGAGACGTATTCAACGTCGTCTGATAAAAGTGAAAGATGTCTGTGTTCACGTGGCCTACAAATAGTTCCTTGCGACACTTCCGCTCTCCCAAAGCCTATTGAGCATTCGAGACGCTGACCGGGCAGTTCTCCCTTTTATTATAGTTGTTCAGTTTTGATCGAGATATTTCCTTCTGCCTATCTCTGTCTAAAGCAGTGATTCTGTTTGAATGTTTGTTCGTCTTCCCAGTCTGATATTTTTGTCTATCGGTGTGTCTGTATAGCAGTCTGTCCATCTGTCCGCCTCTGTCTGTCTGTCTGTCTGTCTGTCTGTCTGTCTGTCTGTCTGTCTGTCTGTCTGTCTGTCTGTCTGTCTGTCTGTCTGTCTGTCTGTCTCTGTCTGTCTTTCCGTCATCCGTGTCTCCCTCCCTTGTTTTCTCATTTACTCACGCACTTTCACTCGCTAACCCCGACCCCCGGATCATTATCTGCAATCTCTTATTTTCTCCCTCCCATCTCCTTTTTATTTTTATCTTTTTTAATCCTTAATAACCCCGCGTGCCATCCTACACCATTATCATAGCTAGGCGCATGTCTGATCGCATTCGAACGTACGTAAATCCAATCTCAGTTGAACCCTTGGCCCTCACCTGCTTCTTCCCTCCTTTCATTTTCTTCCTCCCTCCCCCCCTCTTACTTCTTCCCTCCCCTTCCTCCACCCCCCTTACCCCTTTCGTTCCCTCCCCCTCTGCTCCCTCCCCCAATTTTCCCCTTTCCCTTATTCTCTCCTCCCCCTCCCCCTCCCCCATTCCCTCTCCGCTCCTCCCCCTCCATTCACCCTTCCATCCTCTCCCCTCTCCCTCCCTTCCCCCCCTTCCCTCTCCCCTTCGCGCAATCACGGAGGCGGCCACACTTCGACCCTTCGGCCCCTCAATCCTCGGCCCTTGCATGCTCATAATGACGGAGTTCATTTAGGGCCGAACGGAGTATCGGGGTCACAGCACTGCAAAGGGGAGGGGGGAGGGGGGGGATAGGGAAGTGAGGGGAATGGGGGGGAGGGGGGAGGAAGGAGGGATAGGGAAGGGAGGGGAATGGAGGGGGGGATAGGAGGGGCAGGGAAGGGGATGGGAAGGAGGGGGCAAGGAAAGGGGTAGGGGGTGAAGGGAAGTAGGATAGGGAAGGAGGTAAAGTAAAGGCAAGGGGGAGGTGGAATTCGAATGGAGAAAAGAGAGAGGCGGGGGGGGGGGGGGGGTAAGAAGCAACGGAAGTCGTAAGAGGAGGGAAAAGAAGGGAGTGGGAGCTGGTTTACCAGGGAGGGAAGGGAGACTGGGAAGTGAAGGATCGAAGGAGTAGGGAGGCGAGGCGGGCCAAGGAAGAAGGGAAGAAGCGAGGAGGGGAAGGACAGGGACGCAGGAAGGAGAGTAAGTCGATCCTGCCCATTACCGCGGCATTATCAGTGTTTCCCGCCAGCATCCCTCCTTTTCTCTCCTTCTCTCCTCTCTCTCTCTCTCTCTCTCTCTCTCTCTCTCTCTCTCTCTCTCTCTCTCTCTCTCTCTCTCTCTCTCATTCTCTCTCTCTACTTTTCTACCTTTCTTCCTTTCCTCTTCCTTTGCCTCCTTTGAATCCCAACCCCACAAGGTTCTGCCGCAGATGATGAAAACGGCAGACTTGGGGCTCGAGACTTCCTTGCAAAATATGTATGAGGTTTACGTGGGTTGGACTGCGAGGGGCGGCCGGGATCTCACATGAAGGATGGGGCTTCAGGACCTGACTGTGTAAGTAGGGGTGTGGGAGGAGAGAGGAGGAAAGAGGAGGAGAGAGGAGGTGAGGGGAGGTGAGGGGAGGAAAGAGGTGGTGAGGGGAGGAGAAAGGAGGCGAGGGGAGGAAAGAGGAGGCGAGGGGAGGAGAGAGGTGGCGAGGGAAGGAGAGAGGAAGCGAGGAGAGGCGAGAGGAGGAGAGACGAGGAGAGAGGAGGAGAGAGGAGGCGAGGGGGGGGGAAGGAGGAGGCAATGGGAGGAGCGAGGAGAAGAAAGGAGGCGAGGGGAGGCGAGGGGAGGAGAGATGAGGCGAGGGGAGGCGAGGGGAGGAGAGAGGAGGTAAGGGGAGGAGAGAGGAGACGAGAGGAGGAGAGATGAGGCGAGAGGAGGAGAGAGGAGGCAAGGGGAGGAGAGAAGAGACGAGAGGAGGAGAGATGAGGCGAGAGGGGGCGAGAGGAGAAGGGCGGTGCGATCCCTTCGACTCCTCTCCTCCTTCGATTTCGATTTCGTTTTCGCTTTTCTTCTTCTTTTGTTTCTTTTCTCTCCTTTTCTCCCTTCTAATACCGTCTGTCCTTTTTCAGTCCTTCCTCTTTTCTCTTTTTTCCTCCCTCTCTTTACTTTTCTTTTTCCCTCCCTCTCTTTTCTATCTTACTCCATGCTTTCTCTCACTCACATTCTCACTTCTTTCTTCCCCCTCTCTTCTTCTTCCTTCGTTTCTCTGTCCTCCTTTCCTTCTCATCCATCATTTCTCCCTCCTCCATCCTTTCTTCACCCTCTATCCCTTCTCCCTTCTCTTTCACCATTCCTTTTCCTTCCGCCGCCTTCCCTTCTTCCTCTCCTATCCTTTCTCCTTCATTCCTCCTCCCTTCTCTTTCTTCCCTCTCTTCCTCCACCTTCCATTTTCCCTCTTTGATCCCTCCTCCTCCCTGTTTTCCTTTTCCCCTCCTCCTTCCTAATTTCTTTCTCCCTCCTTCATCCCTCCTTCGCTCTCCCTCTTCTCTTCCTCCTTCCTAATTCCTTTCTCCCTCCTTTATCCCTCCTTCGCTCTCCCGCTTCTCCTCCTCCTTCCTAATTCCTTTCTCCCTCCTTCGCTCTCCCTCCTCTCCTCCTCCTTCCTAATTCCTTTCTCCCTCCTTTATCCCTCCTTCGCTCTCCCTCCTCTCCTTCTCCCACCGAGTATTGATTCCTACCACGTGTTGAGGCCACGGATCTCGGCGCGTCTTGGTTACACACAAACACGAGGCTCACGGGAACCGCGGCCACTCCAAACCTTGCAAAATCTGCATGCAAAAATAATGCTTGCAACTATATACAAAATGCTTGCAACTGAATACAGCATACGATTGCGCAAAAAAAAGTGTACAACAAGTTTGCGCTGAAGCATAAAGTATTCTTGTAAATCTTCTTTGCTTGTAACAAAATAAAGGATACGTTTGCAATAAGACGAAGTATACACGTAAACACAATCTGTTAACAACAACAAAGTATGTTTACAACAAAATAAAACTTTTATTTACAACACACACAAAATTGATTGCAACAATGAAGCATCTACTTGCAACATAAACAAATAAAAATCACATGCTTAAGAAAAAAAAATCTGTTAATAAGATGAAAACAACTCCTTGCACAACACAAAAATCACGGGTCTTTTTGGCCGTTGAGGAAAAAAACGAATGAAGTTGACCTCAAAATAGAAACATGTCTATCACAAGAGAACTGTTATTATCTATTCGATACAGGTGATGGCCTCAGGTTCATTATCCTTTATTAATTACTTGTGTCAGGTAACAGACGTGGTTGCTTCGTTCGGTTAATTATAAGCCTGGTGACACGTGTGACTGAGTCAGGGAGGGAGGGAATGAGGTAGGAAGGAGGGAGGGAAGGAGGCAATGAGGAAGGCAGTGAGGGAGGGAGAGAATGAGGAAGGCAGTGATGGAGGGAGATAATGAGGAAGGCAGTGATGGAGGGAGAGAATGAGGAAGGCAGTGATTGCGGGAGAGAATGAGGAAGGCAGTGAGGGAGATGGAAGAAGGAAGTAAATGAGTGAGTGAGAGATTGGGCTAGGGAGAAATGGAAGCCGGCAGGTAGGCAGACAGACAGATTAACAGACAGAAGGAGAGAAGGAGAGAAGGACAGAAGGACAGAGAGAGAGAGAGAGAGAGAGAGAGAGAGAGAGAGAGAGAGAGAGAGAGAGAGAGAGAGAGAGAGAGAGAGAGAGAGAGAGAGAGAGAGAGAGAGAGAGAGAGAGAGAGAGAGAGAGAGAGAGAGAGAGTTTTGAAATGTAGGGAATTAATATCAATCTACTGCTCACTACGCGTCGTTATATGATATCAATGTGCATTGTACGCGAGGCATTGTACGGCCCCCGCTCTACAAAGAGTACCAAGGGACTCCTATCAAGTTAATCAAGACGTACTAGACCTACCCCAACCCCCCCGCGCCCTCCCTCTCTCCAGGTACTGTGCTCCAAGCCGACCCTTGCTGGAACCACTTCACTCCATCAAACCCTCTGGGGATGTCAGGTCCCCAGAACCTTCCCTCTGTAACTTACTCCCAAAGCACTACGGGTGTACTTGTGTGCCTCCAGCTAACTGCTGACTTATTTACTTATAGCCACTTGGATTATATGATTTTACAACTATGGGGAAAAATCAAGTCGAGTTTCAACTCCAGCGCGAAACAAGTGAAACTGAATTTGAAACGTTCTCGCTTAACAAGATTACAGTAATACACTTATGAAATATGTACTGTTGACATTATTAAAGCGACCAGTTTTACATTACACTACAACAAAATCTGACACTTCAGGACACAATGACCTTACCTCATATTAGTGCTTGAAACTATTAGTTTTAATAAAGCATAAAAGGAAACATAACACCACAAACACTTGCTCAGGCCTAGTTACCTAGTTATCAAAAGAAAGAAGAAGAAGAAGAAGAAAAAGAAGAAAAAGAAGAACAGAAGAAGAAGAAAAAGGAGAAGAAGAAGAAAAGAAGACGACGAAGGAGAAAAGACGAAGATTAAGACGAAGGAGAAGAAACACACACCAAGTCCTACGTCTCATTATCCCACTCATTCAACAGCACTTCCCTGTAACAAGACCCCGACTCACTATTCCCTACCCTCTCATCGACAAGGAAGTACGATTTCTCCAGCCGCCTCTCTCATTCATTACACTCAAATCAGTGTTATCGATCCTCATTCATGAATCATAGGCGCCGACTCACTCACACATTCAAGATACACACAATTCGCCGCTACTTTAGATGCTCTGATCATGGGGAAAAAATCCTTAACCTTTTTCCCAATGTAAATATATGAATAACAAGTACGTGGCGAGGACCTGACCAGCTGCACCCGCGATACCATTTCTCTACAAGGAGAGACTCCGCCATTGAACTGCTTTCTCTCTCAGCTGTTGGAAGCTCAGATGCGAGAGAACCTGAGATCTTCGGTTAATTGGTGCTTGAAGACTCGGGTTTAACGCGTGTTGTGACGTCTACTTAGAGATAAATGTGTGTATTCTAGGTTTGGGTGTGGGTGAGTGGGCGAAAGAGAGGGAGAGAGGGAGAGAGAGGGGGAATAAAAGGGGAGAGAGGGAGAGAGAGGGGGAAGAAAAAGGGAGGCTGGGAGGAGAGACATAGATAGATAGATAGATTAATGGAGATGAAGGGACAGGGAAAAAGAGGGAGAGAGAAAATAAAAAGAGAGAGAGAAAGAGAATGAAAGAGAGAAAGAGAGAGAGAGAGAAATCGAACCATACAAACAGAAAAAACATAGATAGAAAAGAAAAGAAAAAAAAGAAAATACCCCTCAGCCA
This sequence comes from Penaeus chinensis, assembly GCF_019202785.1. Taxonomy (NCBI): domain Eukaryota; kingdom Metazoa; phylum Arthropoda; class Malacostraca; order Decapoda; family Penaeidae; genus Penaeus; species Penaeus chinensis. The sequence goes on from NC_061859.1 coordinate 6,265,429, forward strand.
CAACCCTCCCCACCATCCACCATTACCCCCCCCCCCCTTCCAACACAACCACAACCAAGCAACCGCACATGCACGCATTTCCCAAAACCCACAGATACCTACACGTCGACGCACCCCCTGGCTCCTGACAGCGCCACTTTAAAACCTTATGTAAATGAGTAGCATTCCAACCACCAAAATATAGGTATCGCTCGGTCTGTGGGGGGCGGGGGGAGGGCGGGGCAAAGGTCTACCAGAAAGGCCTTGGCAGTGAAATCCAAGCACTGACCGCAAAGGTGACTGCGACAGCGTCCGGAGGGTGAGTGAGTGAGCGGGATGCGGGTGTGACAGAGGTGACGGAATCACTTTACCAGATGATCGAGCTGATGCTGGTGCCGGTGATGCTGCCTTCCCTTTCCTCTCTTATGCCTCTCTCTGTGCTTTCTCTCTTCTCTGTCTATCTTGTTTCCTCTTTCCTTTGTCTTCTGTTTTTTTGTTTTTGTTTTTTTGCTTGTTTGTTTATACGTTTGTTTGATTGTCTTTTTTGTTTCTTAATTTCGCTCTCTCTTCTCTTTTTATCTGTCTGTCTGTCTGTCTGTTTCTGTCTCTTCTTCTCTCTCGCTCTGACGTTGCATTTTATTTTACTCTCGTTCTCTCTCTCTCTCTCTCTCTCTCTCTCTCTCTCTCTCTCTCTCTCTCTCTCTCTCTCTCTCTCTCTCTCTCTCTCTCTCTCTCTCTCTCTCTGATCAATGACTACA
>NC_061859.1:6281165-6286165 GCF_019202785.1 Penaeus chinensis
TCCCCTTAGGGCAGACATTAATACATGCAGCTTTTTGCAACGGAAGACGACATGGCAAAAGACGTGATAAAAGAGCGAAGCAAGCGGCGGCGACGGGAAACCATCGGGCGAGCGGCCGAAGGGATCACGAAGAGATACCTTAGCTGACAGCCAAAGTAAACACTCGGGCTTCTCTTTTTCTCTTGTTTTCTTTCTTGCTTGCTTGCTCTCTCTCCCTCTCTCTCCCTCTCCCTCTCCCTCTCCCTCTCTCTCTCTCTCTCTCTCTCTCTCTCTCTCTCTCTCTCTCTCTCTCTCTCTCTCTCTCTCTCTCTCTCTCTTATCTCTCTCTCTCTCTCACACACACACATATATACATATATATACACATATATACACACACACATATATATTCATATAATTTCTCGTTCTCAGTCTCTCTCTTTCTCTTTATTTTCATCTTTCTCTCTCTTTTGAAGTTATATAAAATATATAACAGACAAAAAAGAGCATACATATATACATATACGTGCACAAATATGTTTACGGACAAATAGAAAAGCACAAACATATATCCACTTCCCTCTCTTCTTCCAAATGCATCGTCCACAAACTCTGACCTTTTCCACGAGTGCTTCATTCGGCAGGTCCCCCTCCCCCCATGCCCCCGTCCTTCTCCCTACCCCCCTTCAAATTCCTTCCTCCCTCCCTCCCCTCGCCTACCTCATGCCCCTTTCCTCCTCCTTCCTCTCCCTCACGCCTCCGACCTCCTCCCCCCCCCTCATGCCTCCTCCCTTCCCCCCCTCCCCTCGCCTCCCTCCCCCTTTCCCAGTGATACCAACCGGCTATACTGGTTCCCACGCCCGCGCTTCTCTCCTCATCCTCAGATTACTCCCCTCACTTGTCCCAACTTCGTCCCTTATCCCCTCATTCTCTCCTTTCCCCCTCTTCCATTTATGCCTCTTACTTTCCCCTCATGCCTCCTTCCTAACGCACTCCTCTCTTCTCTCTCTCTTTCCCTCACCCTTCCCTCTTCCCTTTCTTCCCCTCACTCACCTTTTTTAGTTCCCCTCACCTCCTCCTCCATAACCCGTCTCTCCTTCACATACCATTTTCCTCTCGCCCCCTTCCCTCTTCCCCTCACCCCCTCTTCCACCCTTTCCCTCACCCCTCCTCCTCACGTCTTCCACTCTTCCTCTTATCCCTCTTCCTTACCTCCTCCGTCCTTCCCTCGTCCCCCACCTTTTCTTCTCTCGCCACCTGCTTCTTCAACTCTCCTCTCTATAAACCCTACAGAGAAGTGTTATTGGTCCCTCCTGACAAAAACAGCACCTAATTGAGCCGAAAATAACGAAGGCAAAATGATGGTGGTGATTGGTGATGATTGATGGTGATTGGTAATGATTGGTGGTGACGATGACGATGACGATGATGGCCCGATTGATAAACAGAATTTTTTTTTTTTTTTTTTAATCTTCACGATAAAGATAACAATGTTAATGGAATAAGTGAGAGTAAAAATAAAGGGCCTTCTTTGTGACATCTACCCTTCCATTATCTACCTGCTTGCTGACTGCACATTCCGACGTTGCACTTACCTGTGGGCGAAAAAGAAAAAGAAATGAGCAAACATTAATTTAATTTCGATATCAATATCAAAACAGTATTATCACAAACAATTCCATAACACATACAGTTACTTATTTTTCAACAGTAATTGCCATTCACATATTTTTTCATTAGAAGATTTTTTCCAAAATAATTCCTCAGCAGGCATTCATTTTTCCAACGTTGATTGCCATTCCAATATCATTATTAATTCAATATTACCGCAGCCACCCTATAAATGAAAACATTTCCTGTACAGAAAACCGAATCCAAACGAGCATTTTTACAGCAATGCCACAACACCGACCATAGTTCCCATGCGATTATCCTCAAAGCATCACGTAAACAAGATCCCCTGCCATATAAATAAACAATCAAACACTCATTATCTCCCCCCCCCCTTATACTTCCTGAAACGAATCGAAACGAGGAAATTACACCATTCAAGACGGCTAATCGCCTTAATTACCTTATGCGCAATTTACCGGCCTGCCTAACCACCTCGTGGAAACACCCGCGTCCACGGTAGAGGGCGCGGGGGTTCTTTAATATGACGTCATTAGGGCATTGACTTGATTTGGCCAGGTGAATCATAAAAGCAATTGACGTGTATTCACGTTGCTCGGTGCAGGGGAGGTGGGGGGGTTGGAAGGGAGGATCGAGGGGGGGAAAGGGGAGGGAAAGTTAAGGCTCAGGGAAAGGGGAGGAGGAAAGGAATGACAGGATGGGGGAGGGGAGGCTAAGGGTTGGGGGATGGGAGAGGGGAGGTTAATGTTTAGGGAAAGGAGAGGAAGGGAGGTTATGGGTAAAGGGGGTGAGGGGGAGCGACGTAAAAGAAAAGGAGAGGAGGAAGGAGGGAGAAAAGGTAGGAGACATTACGGGTAGGGAGGAGGAGAGAACAGGGGGGGGGGGGCAGATAGGGAAAGAAAAGAGTTTAAGCGACTTAGAGGGAAAGGGAAAAGGAGAGAAAAGGATCAAAGGAACAGAATGGAAAGTTGACTTTAAAGAAGAAAAGAGAGGCAAACGAAAGGACAATAACTAAGGAGAACAGAAGCGGGAAAGAGAAAAATCCGAGGAGAAGAAAGGGGTGGAAGACAAGGATCCAGAAGAAGCGGAGCTGAAAGAGGCGTTGAGCGGGGGGGGGGGGGGGGGGCAAGGAGTGTGATGGACGACAAAGACTTCATTACAAAGGCGTCCTCATTACCAATGCCTGACAAGCACTACAGGCGCAAGCAAGACGGAGAGAATATGACAATGGGAAGCGAAAAAATAAATCAAACGAGGCATTGTGTTAATCAAAGAAACACGAGAAGGAACACAAAGAAAGGGAAATCCGAAGGAAGCGGTTATCATCTCAGAAAATGGTTTTCCTAAATTGCATTCTGCTCTCTTGTGTTTGTGCAAGATAGCGTTACACCGAGGACGAAATTCGACTCAATAAGAAACACAAGTCTTGATTTCTAACACAACTTTTTCTTGATTAATTCAAACAACTTCAGAGTACCAGAAAGGACTAAAAGGACTAAAACAAATAAAAAAAGGAATATCGCAATGTGCCAAAAACTAAGAAACAGCATTGCAAAACTTAACCCAAGTCATCAAACATAAGAAACTGCACTTTCAGAACATAACCCACTACCGCGTCGATAAAATGACAGACAAAAACACCTCCACATCTTTCTCACTTTTCAATAAACTTTTGTGCATAGCGAGTTTCTGTAAAACAAAAACAAAAACAAAAAACGCTACATACATCTTCCAACAAACTTCTTTCGTACACCTTTCTGATCTTTCAATAACCCTATTTTACGTAAACAGCAAGGAAAAGAAGAAGAAAAAAAACTACATACACCTTTCAATATACCCTTTCGCACATCTTTCCGAACTTTCAATAACCCTCTATTTTTTCCTTCAATAACCCTCTATTTTTTCCTTGCACATACAGGGTTTTCTGCCAACCTGCTTTACTCCCCCTGCTGATAAAGCGTTTGCCTCAACATGGCTACGGCGAGCGACCTCCTGCTCCCATTGTCTCTCGCGTTCCCTCTCCTGACGTCTGCCAGCTGGTTACATTTGATATCACAACGTATTTTCTCGAGATAAAGAAGCTCCCAATGGTGAATAGCTTTTACCCCTCTCTCTCTCTCTCTCTCTCTCTCTCTCTCTCTCTCTCTCTCTCTCTCTCTCTCTCTCTCTCTCTCTCTCTCTCTCTCTCTCTCTCTCTTTCCTTTCTTTTTACTTTATCACGTCTTGTCTTAACTGTTTTGATGCCGTTGAGAGCGAGTGGAGGTCGTGATTTGCATGTCGACATCCTTCGTAGGAAACCCTGCTGCTTGCTTCTTTTTTTTTGAGGATGACACTCTTTGAAGGAGGTAATTAAATAAGGCGTATTTCCTTTTTTCCCTTTGACTTGTGCCTTCTTGCATCCGAGTGAGAGGATTTGGGAGAAATAGTCAATATGTTACGATGTCTTTAGGACTGTTCTCTGAGGAGGCAATCATATAACAAATGAACACGAGGTACATTACTTGTAATTGCAATGCCAATAACTCAAAAATAGCAATGGCAGCAACAATTATAACAGAAATAGAAGTAAAGTTAAATAAAGTACTTGTTGTAGTAGTAGAGGAAGAAGAAATAGTAATAAATACTAATGTTAACCACATGCTCATTCTGAAAGTACCATTTAAAACAAGAATAACACCGCCAAGAGCATCACAAGCAAACAATACCGAAACACACAACTTTCGGAAATTCCGTAGCGACCAGATGTCCCCGAAAACTCCTCTATTATGAGCAGTGACTATTACAAAAGGTCGGACAATAGTCCCGATGCATTTTGGATCCTTTCCAGACTCCACCGCAAGGGATGGCGCCGCGGCCTGCCAGGCGTACGACCCAAGCATGGCCGGAATAACAAGTAAACAAGAGAGGTTCCGGGCCTGATCATGGGAGCTTATTTCACTTATTTTGCATCCATTCAGCTGCTTTTAGCTCGGTGGCGTCGACTGCAATCTGGCGCGATGTTTGTCTCCCCCGGTTTTCGCTTTGATAAATGGCGCGGAGCTGTTTAATTGGCTCTCAGTTCCGGAGCCATGAGGGCGGTGGCGTCGCCGGGTCTGGACTCGTATGGGAATATATTTTTATCGGAGCGAGCCCTGTGATGTGTGTGGAGGGGGGAAGGGGAGAGAGGGGGGGTATGCAGAGCTTCATTATAAAGGCACGACGCAGGCACAGATGGCGCCACTGGCTGTGTTTAATTTCCAAGAACATGGTCGTTAATCGTGTGCGGGTCCGCCTTATTCTTCCGGCGTAAATAACAACATGGTATTGACGACAGTAATTACGTCAGTTGTTAATAGTCATGCCACGCACATGCAAGAACCTCGCACGCATGCATGCATGTCTCACCTCGT
>NC_061859.1:6291165-6303665 GCF_019202785.1 Penaeus chinensis
TATCTGTTAAAATGGTTCCTGGACTACACGCGACCCACACGCACATAAAATTTTCATTACTCGAGAGCCATAGGCAACCCACAGCTAAATTCACGTGGCAAAGTGATGCCTGCAATCGCGATCTCGCAAGCAAGCATCCTGTTCGCCGGGTACTTATCTTGCTAAGGAAGATTTGTCTTACTAATTAAGTTACATAACCTCGGAGGAGTAATAATGAAATTAGTAAACAAACTTTCACTACAGTAAATAACAATATTCATACTGATAATAATGGTGGTGGCGATTACCATCATCATAATTATCATCACATTATCAAGATTATCATCATCATAATTATAGTTATAGTGTAGTAATGATGATGGTGAGGATGATGATAAACAGCATCATTAATAATAATAATAATGATAAAGATAACAATACTATTAATAATAATAATGACGATGACAATACTAATAATATTTACATTAACAGAAAATTGCATATAAATGCAACACTAAATCTCCAAATGGTAAAAGCTTCTCAGAAACTGACAAATACAGAAACTAACGGTCTACACAGCAATCACACTAACACCAGACTCACACCCATAATTGTCACACCCACACATTCGCAATAACAATGAACAAGAAAAAAGAGAAATAAAAATAAGAAAAAAAGAAAGAGAGAGAGAGAGAGAAAGAAAAAAAAACCAAACATCTAAAACGAAAAAACATATAAAAAGAAAAAAAATAGAAGACAATAATGCTAATGGTTAAAAAAAATCGTCTTTTATTTTCACAGGGGCTTTCGGGTAGATTATTCTCACCGTGCGTTGGCGGCGGCACCTTATCTAAATTGAATTATATTTTTGAATTCTGCGAGTGTTCTCTCGAGAAGGCGCTGGGTTTCTGGATGGTCCCTCTCGAGTGCTCGGGCGATAAGCATTTCCTTTTACTATGATTATCATTTGGGGATTCACTGTGAATGAGTATGAATCAGGGGGAGGGACGAAGGGGCGTTATTACATCGCTATTCATTATTTCGCTTTGGCTGCCGGAACTGCGTGGATGCGACTGATTTGTGGCTTTGTTTTGGTTTTTTTTTTTACCTGTTGTTTCGTGTCGGAATGTCATTATACTGTACATATGGGCGCACGCATGCGCGCGCGCACACGTACAGACACACACACACACACACACAGATATACATATAAACATACACATGCCTGCACAGTAAATCTATTTATCTATCTACATACATGTGCATGTAGATAGATAGATATTAGGGGGGGTTGATTATGTCAACAGTCCACAGGAATGCTTTGGAACATTACTAGTGTAGGCCAAATTGCCATATTCAAATGTTCAATCATTAATGGAAATTCATTTAAAGATCGCGCTATCTATTTCCATGCAGAATTTATACATAAAATCTCATATTTGGTTGGTGACAATTCATCAAATTCCATATAAAATAATTGCCTCAGTTGCTGCGTGACATAGCGCGAAAATACATGCAACAAAATAATTGCGTGATGAATCGGCAAAAGAAATCGAAATCCTTGATTTCCATTCATTCCGTAGAAAGAAAAAAAAGAGAAATGGAGAAGAGAGAAGAAAAAGATAAAAGGGGAAAAACGAAAATGATAGAAAACCGAAACAAAGAAAACAAGAAAATTAAACAAAAGGAATAAGAAGAGGAAAAGGAAAATAAAAATAAAAAAGGGAATACAAAAATATAAAGGAAAAGAGAAAGAGAGGAGAGAGAGAGAGAGAAAGAGAGAGAGAGTGTGTGTGTGTGTGTGTGTGTGTGTGTTTGTGTGTGTGTGTGTGTGTGTGAGGGGGGGAGGGAGAGAGAGGGGGAGAGAGGGAGAGAGGGAGAGAGGGAGTGAGCGAGTGAGCGAGTGATAGAGTGACAGAGAGAGAGAGAGAGAGAGAGAGAGAGAGAGAGAGAGAGAGAGAGAGAGAGAGAGAGAGAGAGAGAGAGAGGGGGGGGGGGAGACTGAGAGAGAAAGAGTGAGAGAAAGAGAGAGAGAGAGAGAGAGAGAGAGAGAGAGAGAGAGAGAGAGAGAGAGAGAGAGAGAGAGAGAGAGAGAGAGAGAGAGAGAGAGAGAGAGAGAGAGAGAGAGAGAGGAGAGAGAGAGGAGAGAGAGAGGAGAGAGAAGAGAGAGAGAGAGAGAGAGAGAGAAGAGAGAGAGAGAGAGAGAGAGGGAGGGGGAGAGTGAGAGAAAGAGAGAGTGAGAGTGAGAGTGAGAGTGAGTGAGTGATAGAGATAGAGATAGAGAGAGAGAGATATTGAGATTGAGATAGAGAAAGAGATAGAGAGAGAGAGAGAGAAAGAAAGAAAGAAAGAAAGAAAGAAAGAAAGAAAGAGAGAGAGAGAGAGAAAGAAAGAGAGAGAGAGAGAGAGAGAGAGAGAGAGAGAGAGAGAGAGAGAGAGAGAGAGAGAGAGAGAGAGAGAGAGAGAGAGAGAGAGAGAGAGAGAGAGAGAGAGAGAGAGAGAGAGAGAGAAGAGAGAGAGAGAGGGAGGGGGAGAGTGAGAGAAAGAGAAAGAGAGAGTGAGAGTGAGAGTGAGAGAGAGAGAGAGAGAGAGAGAGAGAGAGAAGAGAGAGAGAGAGAGGGAGAGAGAAGAGAGAGAGAGAGGGAGGGGGAGAGTGAGAGAAAGAGAAAGAGAGAGTGAGAGTGAGAGTGAGAGTGAGTGAGTGATAGAGATAGAGATAGAGAGAGAGAGATATTGAGATTGAGATTGAGATTGAGATAGAGAAAGAGATAGAGAGAGAGAGAGAGAAAGAAAGAAAGAAAGAAAGAAAGAAAGAAAGAAAGAGAGAGAGAAAGAAAGAGAGAGAGAGAGAGAGAGAGAGAGAGAGAGAGAGAGAGAGAGAGAGAGAGAGAGAGAGAGAGAGAGAGAGAGAGAGAAAAGAGAGAGAGAGAGAGAATGAAAGAGAGAGAGAGAAATACAAAAACGAGAAGAGAGAAATGAGCAAAGGGGAACGCGAGAGGAGCCCGCGACGCATCGCAAGAATAAAGAGGCCGCTTGAAGAATCGGTGACGCAACTTTATTGATTAGCGCGATACAAGAGAGCGATATTAAGTAACACGTCAAAAGATTAAAAATGAATAAATAAAGAAAACAAAAACACATAAAATGAATAACGCAGAGATAATAAGACGTAATAGCACTAAAATGGCTGGTTAGCACGGGAGAACTGCTACTGTCACAAGCAAGTAATTCCTTCCTAAATGCTGTCACCTGCTCGTGGCCACGGAAGCAGAGCAGGTAAACGACAGACGACGTTGCTCTTCCCAGGTGTCTCCTTGCACGCACCTCTCCGCGCCCGCACGCCTCACGCCTCCGGTGCGGTACTCCCCGCTCCTTCATTTACGGGTCTCTGTTTTTCTTTCGGTCCCTGTCTGTCTGTGTGTCTGTCTGTCTGTGTATGTCTGTGTGTCTGTTTGTGTGTCTATGCGTGTGTCTGTCTGTGTGTTTATCCGTCTGTTTGTCTGTCTGTCTGTGTGTCTGTCTGTCTGTGTGTCTGTCTGTCTGTGTCTGTGTGTCTGTCTGTGTGTCTGTGTGTCTGTCTGTCTGTGTGTCTGTCTGTCTGTCTGTGTCTGTGTGTCTATCCGTCTGTCTGTTTGTGTCTGTCTGTGTCTCTCTCTCTTTTTTATTCCGGACTTCTTTCGTTGCCATACTTCGAAGTCTCTCCTTGCTATAACCTCTCGTTGTCATGCTCCGCACTCCTCTCCTTGCCACAGTCCACACATCCCAATCTTCCACTCCGAGCTTCCTCTCACTGTTATACTAATCAGTGAACTCCTCTCCCCCCCCCCCCGCCCTAACCCCTTTTTTTCTCTCCTCTCACTCCTATCATATTTCCTACCCCCCAATCAGTGAGCTTCTCTCCTCTTCCTCTCTCCTTTCTCTTTCCACTCCGCGCCCTCGTATTCATTTTCCCATTACTATACTCGCCACTTCGCACCCTCACACCCTTACACTTTCTATGTCTCCTCCACTCCTCCTTTTCCCACCTCTCTTCTCCTTCTACCCCTTTCTCCTTTCACCCACTTCTCTTCTCCCCTTCTCTCATTTCCTCCATTCTCCTCTCTCTCTCTCTCTCTCCCTTGTCTTCTCCCTCTCACTGCCTTCTTCTTCCTCCCCATTACCCTCTTTCCGCCCCCTCTCTTCCCACCCACCCCGTCCCCCTCCACCCTCCACCCTCCACCCCACCCACCCACCTTCTCCTCCAATCCCTTTCCAGTCTCCTCCACTCCACTCCACCCTTCCACCCATCCCCTTCCACCTGTCCCCCTCCCCCTCCTACCTCACCATATACATCTTCCATAATGAGCTTCTGAGAGACACTTTGGGAACCCGGGCCCTGCATCTCGGTCTCTCACCCAGCTTAATGTGGTATGTATGGCCTCGTCGTCGGCCGGATTGTGTGTGGAGGGAAGGAGATGTAATGATAATGGTGATGACAACAATAACGGAGTAATAACCAGGCGAGGGATCATCGTTTCAAGGAGAGGGATGTGGTGGCATCATTGGTGTTATTGTTATTAGTAGCATCATTATTACTATTATCATATTAATAATAAGAATTCTCACCATTATTCATATAATTATTATTGTTATTATTATCGATATTATTATTATTTATATTATCATTATCATTACCATCATCATCATTATTAGCATTGTTGTTTTGTTGTTGCTGTCATTAGTATAATTACTATTATTATCATCGTCGCTAGCACCATCACTATCACCACCATTACCACTATCATTAACATTATCATATCATTATCACAACCACACGCACAAGTACAATAACAGAAACAATAACCGATAACACTGCCGTCGTCACTATCACCATTAATATTATCAACATTACCATTACTGTTATCACATGTCAAGTTCGCATGGGCCAATTTCATAATGTTTAATGCACAACATTAATGCAAACACGCATACAGACACAAATTTGCTGACTTTTGCTGCATTGTTACTGTTATAAACGTCTTCTATCCCTACTTTTATTTTCATTTTTATTATTACTATAATCCTTATCATTATTTTTATCATTATTATGAGTGCCATTTTTGTTTGAAATAAACAAAACAGATAACAACAATAAGAAATATAATGAAAGAAAATGAGAAATTTGAAGAACAAAGAACGATATAACACTAACAATAATAATACCCAAACAAACAGCAGCAGTACTAAAACACCCAACAAAAGCACCAATAACAAAGCAAAAAATAGAAACAAACAATAATAAAACAAAAACCAAAAAACTATATAACCAATATTAACAACAAAAAACAATAAAAAATAAAAAACACGACAAAACAAAACAAACAATATTATAAAACAAATACAATAAAACATAAAACAAACAATAACAAAAAAATAATAAGACAAAAATCAAACAAAAAACAAAAACAATAAACCAGAAAATAAACAATAAAACAAAAAAATATAATAATCCACCAAAAACAATAAACTATAAAACAAAAATAAAAAACAATTAAAACTAAAACAAACAATAATAAAAACAGAAAAACAAAAACCAATAAAACAAAAAGCAAATACAAAAAACAACAAAACAAAAAATATAAACAATACAAAAACAAAGAACAATAATCAAAACAAAAACAAAAACCAACCAAAAAAAACAATAAAACCTAAAACAAACAAACAATAAAAAACCAAAAACAATAAAACATAAAACAAAACAAAACAAAAAGGTAAACCAAAACACGCCCAAGCCAACCGCAGGCCGCGCGCCAGAACGCAAAGGGCCTCGCAAGCGTAATCTCTTAATAAGGCAGTGATTGCACGGCCGCTAACGACGCAGTTCGGACGAGCGCTATTTAGGCCCCTGATCCCCCGTGATTGGTTGATATGAAATGAAATTGTTTACAATGGAACGCGTCCCCCTCCCCTGTCCCTTTCATATATCCCCTGTCCCCTCCCCTGTCTCTATCCTCTATCCCCTGTCCCCTCCCCTGTCTCTATCCTCTATCCCATGTCCCCTCCCCTGTCTCTAGCCTCTATCCCCTGTCCCCTCCCCTGTCTCTAGCCTCTATCCCCTGTCCCCTCCCCTGTCTCTATCATATATCCCCTGTTCCTTCCCCTGTCCCTATCATATATCCAAGGTCCCCCTCCCTGTCCCTATCATCTATCCCCGGTCCCCTCCCCTGTCTCTATCATCTATCCCCGGTCCCCTCCCCTGTCCCTCTCCTCTATCCCCGATCCCCTCCCCTGTCCCTATCATATATTCCCTGTCCCCTCCCCTGTCCCTATCCTCTATCCCCTGTCCCCTCGCCCTAATCCCTCTACCTTTTAACCTCTTCATCCGTTGTGCTTTATTCCCTATCCCTTACCCTTATCTTTCTATCCCCCATTTTTCCTTACCCTCTATCCCTTTCCCTTACGTCCTATCTCTTTCCCCTAACCCTTGCCTCTTGCCCCTTAATTCCTCTCCTGAGAGAGTAAGGGAAACTGTTCTTACCCTCCCCTCCCCTCCCCCTGCCCCTTAGAGTACTTATTGTGAGAGCGATGCAAATATTGCCCCCTACTCCCCCACCCCCCTCCCCCACATTCCAACCCCCACCGCTCTTATCGCGAGCAGTGAGATTAACCCCCCCTTCTCCCTTCTCCCTTCTCCCTTCTCCCTCCCTCTTCCTTACCCCCCCCCCCCACCTTCCATCGCCCTTATCGTGAGGGTAATGATCGACTCCCTCCCCCTCCCCCCTCCCCCCCTCCCCCTCTACCCCTCATCCCCAGAGTCTTAAGAGAGGGAAGGATGAGACAACCCCCCCTCCTCCCCCTAACCCCCACCCCACCCCACTTCAGACTCCAGAGTTTATGGAAGTTTCCCTTAATTTCACTAACGCTCGCCTTGCCCTCGATCGTTCTTACTGTGAGAGCAATAGGAGTCTCCCTCCCCACCAACCCCCACCACCCCGTCTCGTCCTTAGGCAAGATCACTGCGAATAGCCTCGCCCCACCTCCTCTCTAGTCCCCCCCCTTCGCTTTTGCTATGAAGGAGATGAGTCTTTCACTACCCACCTTTTTCATCCCATCACCTCCCATTTCGCCCCTCACACCCATTTTATGGCGTTTACCCTGTCCCTATATTCATACGGGCCACGCCCTGTCCCTTATCGTTATCCCGGGCCCATACGCCCTTCCACTGCGTCACGGTTCGTGGTGGGGGGGGGGTGGTGGTGGGGGGTGGGGTGTGGGTGTGGGGGGGGTGTGGGAGGTGGGGGGGGGTGGGGGTGGGGGGGGGGGGGTGGGGGGGGGTGGGGGGGGGGGGGGGGGGGGGGGGGGTGAGTGTGGTGCATGGCACATGCTCAATTAGGTGACAAGGGATGCAATATCAGAGTGGGATCAACCTGAGCCAAACGGGAGAGGGAAGAGCGAGGGAGGAACTTAACCAGGAAGGGGAAACGAAAACGAACAGGGATAGTGTAACAAGGAACAAGTGAGGATGGTAAGGTTGTGGTTGTGTTGGGGGTTGTGAGAGAGCGAGAGAGGCGGAGCGCGTGCGAGGAGAGCGAGCGCAGAGAGAGGAGAGAGGGAGGAGGAGAGAGAGAGGAGAGAGAAAGGAGGAAGAGAGAGAGAGAGGAATGCGAGAGAGAGAGAGAGAGAGAAGAAGAAGAGGCGAGAGAGAGAGAGATGAAGAAGAGAGAGAGGAGAGAAGAGAAGAGGAGAGAGAGAAATGAATAAAGCAGCAGACGAGCTAGAGATACTCGAGAATCCTGAAGCGAGAGACAGAACATCCTACGCTCTCGCTCGCGCATGCCCGCTAAGTCTCTACCTGCCGACCCGAGATCGAACAATTTGCTCACCATACCGATCCTCCCTCTCTCTCTCTCTCCCATCCTCCCTCTCTCTCTCTCTCCCATCCTCCCTCTCTCTCTCTCTCCCATCCTCCCTCTCTCTCTCTCTCCCATCCTCCCTCTCTCTCTCTCTCCCATCCTCCCTCTCTCTCTCTCCCATCTCCCTCTCTCTCTCTCTCCCATCACTCCCTCTCTCTCTCTCTCCATCCTCCCTCTCTCTCTCTCTTCCCATCCTCCCTCTCTCTCTCTCCATCCTCTCTCTCTCTCTCTCCATCCTCCCTTCTTCTCTCTCTCCCATCCTCCTCTCTCTCATCTCTATCCCATCCTCCCTCTCTCTCTCTCTCCATCCTCCCTCTCTCTCTCTCTCCCATCCTCCTCTCTCTCTCTCTCCCATTCCTCCCTCTCTCTCTCTCTCCATCCTCCTCTCTCTCTCTTCCCATCCTCCCTCTCTCTCTCTCCCATCCTCCTCTCTCTCTCTCTCTCCCATCCTCCCTCTCTCTCTCTCTCTCCCACCCTCCCTCTCTCTCTCTCTCTCCCTCTCCCTCCCTCTCTCCCTCTCTCTCCCATCCTCCCTCTCCCTCTCCCTTTTTTTTTCTTCTTTTCTTTCCTTTAAATAGCGTTGCGAGAAGCTCACAGATTCCCTTTACATTCTGAACCCAGGACGCTCTAAACCGGAATACCTGTGATATTCTTAGCGTTACGTAAGACGGCAACCTTGTTAAAAGCACACCGTCAATATGTGGCAAAAAATACTTTTCCTTAACACCCTTCTGTTTGCATCTCGTTCTTCGATTTCGCTGCCACATTGCATTCATTTTGTAAAATATTTCGCGGTAAAAGGATGTGTTGTTGCTGAAACTGATTATTTTTTATCGTATATATATGTGTGTGTGTGTGTGTGTGTGTGTGTGTGTGTGTGTGTGTGTGTGTGTGTGTGTGTGTGTGTGTGTGTGTGTGTGTGTGTGTGTAGATATATTATCATTTGCAAAACGTACATACATGTTCGTGTAGGTGGTTATGCATGTGTCTCTCCCTCCCTCTCTTCCTATTTTTCTTTCCTCTCCTCTTTTTTTCTCTCCCTCTCTTTATCTCTCCTTCTCTTTTCCTCTCTTTATCTCTCCAGCTCCCTACCTCTCTATAAATCTCCATCTCTCCGTCTTTCCTCCTTTCCCTTCCTCCTCCCACACACACACACACATACACACACTCACACACACACACACACACACACACACACACACACACACACACACACACACACACACACACACTTGGGCATTTCTGACAGAATCTAAATTACAGGCCATACTGATTTATATCACTAAGCCAAAAAAACTCGATTATAGAATGAAAACAAAAACAGTAACAGAGCGACAGAGAATACCAATATTTATGATAAAAAATCACAATAATGATGGTAATAATAATGATGATGCTGAAAATAATAATAATACTATTATTAATACCACTAATATCATCAGCTTCATAACAATAATAAGAAAACATATAATAATATAATAATATTACAATTATCATTGCCACTGATGATAATGAAGATAAAGATGAAGATGATAATAATGAAGATGATGATGGTAATGAATATGAAGATGAAGCTGGAGATGATAATGATAATGAAGCTGATGCTGCTGCTGCTGCTGATGATGATGATGATGATGATGATGATAATAAAGCTGATGATAATGAAGCTGATGATGATGCTAATGATAATGAAGCTGATAATGAAGATGATGATGATGATAATGAAGATGATGATAATGAAGATGATAATCACGATGGAATTTATAAGTAAAAACAGCACGACGAAAATACCAACACCAAGCAGGTGCATCTTACATTTTTTACTGCAAATAGAATGGCGATTCCTTTTAAATTACTTAAGACCAGATCCAACTCCAAGAATTCTAGGACGAAAAAAAAACTATTCATTCTCGACGCTTTCATCATAATTATTCCTTTTTTTTTTATACGATACTGAGAATGGCGCTGAAGAATAATGGAAGATTTCCATCGAAATTCGATTCATATTTACAAGTATTATTTTTTTTTTTATGTATGTTACTACAAAACATGATATCAAAGGAAAAGGGCTGTCAATTTGCAACATCCATGAATTCATGACAATACAAGCATTTAATCTTATAATCATTTGCATGTGCCTATACATACAGATGCATGATTATACATAATATGTGTGTGTGTGTGTGTGTGTGTGTGTGTGTGTGTGTGTGTGTGTGTGTGTGTGTGTGTGTGTGTGTGTGTGTGTGTGTCTGTGTGTGTGTGTGTGTGTGTCTGTGTGTGTGTGTGTGTGTGTCTGTGTGTGTCTGTGTGTGTGTGTGTGTGTGTGTGTGTGTGTGTGTGTGTGTGTGTGTGTGTGTGTGTGTGTGTGTGTGTCTGTGTGTGTGTGTGTGTGTGTGTGTGTCTGTGTGTGTGTGTGTGTGTGTGTGTGTGTCTGTGTGTGTGTGTGTCTGTGTGTGTGTGTGTGTGTGTGTGTGTGTGTGTGTGTGTGTGTGTGTGTGTGTGTGTGTGTGTGTGTGTGTGTGTGTGTGTGTGTGTGTGTGTGTGTCTGTGTGTGTGTGTGTGTGTGTCTGTGTGTGTGTGTGTGTGTGTGTGTGTGTGTGTGTGTGTGTGTGTGTGTGTGTGTGTGTGTGTGTGTGTGTGTGTGTGTGTGTGTGTGTGTGTGTGTGTGCGCGTGTGCGCGCGTGCGCGCGCGTGTGTGTGCGTACTTGCCTGTATTCGTACGGGCCTCCGTGCGTGTATAGGAAATTTCTTTACCAAGAATTTATTATCATCCAACGAACACAAAACTTTACTTCCGTGCAATGAATCGAAAACTATTTCCGCACAGTACACCGAAACATCCACTCCTGTCCAGCGCACAGAAAACCTCCCTTCCCACCCATTTCAACTCCAAAAGCAACTTTACACACAATTAATAAAACTTAATTACATACACAACTTACAGAACAAAAAAAAAAACAAAAACAAAAAAAACCCACGCTTAATCCAGCTCTCATCGGCGAATCAAATCCCAAGCCCGGAAACGTGACCCTGAGAGGGAACTGCCCCGAATTGAGTATCGTCCGCCCTGCCCTGACCTTGGCCAACGAACGCTTCGATGCTCAACTCGCAAATCAAGGTCGTTCATGACCCTTTAGCATCTTTTTTCTTTTCTTTTTTTTTCTAATTCGTACCCAAAATATGTAGTCTGCATTTTATTTTTTGAGATATACAGTGCAAATATATAATCTGCATATCAAGCACGCATTCTGTTCGCTTGTTTGATACATAGTGCATATATAAACATTGCAATCATGTGTTTGCTTGTTAATTGTTTTCCTTTGAAATGCGTAAAAAATAATACGCATTCGGTATGCATGTCAAGCGGATGTGGAAGTAAAAAGATGACACATTAGTGACAATAATTGATGGCAGCGATAATGACAGCCACATGATAAATTAAATTCTTATAATGCAAGTTCAGTATCATAATTAGCATCACCAATGACGTCATCAGCGTGGCCATCGCGTGCAAGTAAACGCAAAGACGTCAAAGTGCGATTGGTTTCTTGACTTTTATTTTCCCTTAAATGTCCTGACTTCTATTTCCCTTAAATTCCCTGACTTCTATTTCCCTTAAATTCCCTGACGTCTATTTCCCTTAAATTCCCTGACTTCCATTTCCTTTAATTTCCCTGACTTCTATTTCCTTTAAATTCCCTGACGTCTATTTCCCTTAAAATTCACTGACGTCTATTTCCCTTAAATTCCCTGACGTCTATTTCTCATAAAATTCCCTGACTTCTATTTCCCTTAAATTCCCTGACGTCTATTTCTCATAAAATTCCCTGACTTCAATTTTCCTTAAATTCCCTGACTTCTATTTCCTTTAAACTCCCTGACGTCTATTTCCCTTAAAATTCACTGACGTCTATTTCCCTTAAAATTCCCTGACGTCTATTTCCTTTAAATTCCCTGCTTCTATTTCCCTTAAAATTCACTGACGTCTATTTCCCTTAAAATTCCCTGACGTCTATTTCCTTTAAATTCCCTGCTTCTATTTCCCTTAAATATCCTGGTTCCTCTTTTCCCTTAAATTCCAGGCTTCTATTCCCCCCTAAACTCTCCGCGGCTCAATATTTTCCCCCAAAGTTCCATGCTTTTATATTCCCTTAAATTCCCTGGCTTCACTATTCCCTAAAATTCCTCTCCGGCATTAATATTCACTTAAATACCCTGGCTTCACTTTTCCCAAAAATTTCTCTCCGGCTTTATTATTCCCTTAAATTCCCTGGCCTCACTATTCCCTAAAAGTCCTCTCCGGCTTTAATATTCCCTTAAATTCCCTGGCTTCACAATTCCCTAAAATTCCTCTCCGGCTTTAATATTCCCTTAAATTCGGAGACAGCCATTTAGCTTCACCAAAACCACAATCAGTGATGCCAAGGAAGGCGTCCCTTTTCCCTCTCGCTTCTCTCGCTTGTCTGCTTCCCCTCTTCCCTCTCTGTCCCTCCCTTTCCTCTGCTTTTTCCCCTTCGATTCGCTTCATTTCTCCTCTCCCTTCTCGCTTTATCATTCGCTGGTCACTATTTTCCCTCTTTGTATCTCGTTTCCTCCTCTTTTTTCTCTGTTCTTCTCTCATATGCCCCT
>NC_061859.1:6308665-6311165 GCF_019202785.1 Penaeus chinensis
GGTGGAGGTGGAGTGGGAGGTGGTGGTGGTGGTGGTGGTGGTGGTGGTGGTGGTGGAGGTGGAGGTGGAGGTGGAGGTGGAGGTGGAGGTGGAGGTGGAGGTGGAGGTGATGGCAGTGGAGGTTCAGGTGTAGGTGCAGGTGGAGTTGGAGGTGGAGTTGGAGGTGATGGCAGTGGAGGTTCAGGTGTAGGTGCAGGTGGAGGTGGAGGTGGAGGTGATGGCGGTGGCGGTGGTAGTGGTGGAGGTGGAGGTGGAAGCGGAAGAAATGGCGTTGGTGATGAATGGTGATGATATTGATGATGACGATCCTGCTGCTGCTGACGATAATCATCACCATGACAAGGCAAAGGTAGTGATAAGGATGATGGTTTAAATGATGATACTACCAACTACTTCCACCAGTACTGCGGTTTCTAATAATAATCGTAATCATGATGATAATTTCGATAATGATAATGATGATAAAAGTAATAATAATAATAATAATAATAATAATAATAATAATAATAACAATAATAATAATAATGATAATAATAAAGATAGTTGTAGTAGTAGTAGCAATAATAATAATAATAATAATAATAATAATAATAATAATAATAAAAACATCAGCAATATAACTAATAATAATGATAGTGATAGTGATAATGATAATAATAAAGATGATGATGAGGAGGAGGAGGATAACAAAAACAACGTTAACAAAAACAGAAAAAACGCAGACCCTAGCTCACGCCTAAGGGTCCAATTTCAAAATACGCAACCAGCTAAAAGCATATAATGATAATAACAACAACAAAACAATGATATCAACAAGGAAAGGAGTAACAAAGGAGGCCAGCAAATAAATTCAAATTCAGTAGTCCCAACCTTGCTACAGTGACTATAATCTGCATCTATTATTCCGCCTAATCAATCGACAATCAACTTTTTTTTTCTTTTTTTTTTGCACAATCCTGGTAACAGACCGATCCACCAAGAAAACAAACAAGTAAACAAGCAACCCGGACACCAATAAGTAAACAAATAAACGCGTCCGAAAGCATAAACTCCCCCCTTAACCAACCAATAAAACGCAGGAGAAACACTAATAACAAACGTACGCAAAAGGGACACGTCAGCCAGTCTCCCCTAACACGAACGGCACGAGAATTTGAGGAATCCAAAGAGAGGGGGAAGGAGAGAGAGAGAGAAAGAGAGAGAGAGAGAAAGAGAGAGAGAGAGAGAGAGAGAGAGAGAGAGAGAGAGAGAGAGAGAGAGAGAGAGAGAGAGAGAGAGAGAGAGAGAGAGAGAGAGAGAGAGAGACTCACAGCTAGACAGAGAAAGAGGGAGAAAGAGAGAGAAAGAGAGAGAAAGAGAGAGAGAAAGAGAGAGAAAGAGAAAGAGAGAGAGAGAGAGAGAGAGAGAGAGAGAGAGAGAGAGAGAGAGAGAGAGAGAGAGAGAGAGAGAGAGAGAGAGAGAGAGAGAGAGAGAGAGAGGGGGGGACGGAGAGATAGGGGGGGAGGGGAAGAGAGGTGGAAAGTTGAGGGAGGGAGGGAAGGGGAGAGAGGAAGAGAAGGGGAACGTTGGGGGAGTGAGGGGGGAGAGAGGAAGAGAGAGAGAAAGAGGAAGAACAAGAGAAAGATAGAAAGAGAGAAAGAGAGAAAGAGAGAAAGAGAAAGAGAAAGAGAAAGAGAAAGAGAAAGAGAAAGAGAAAAAGAGAAAAAGAGAAAAAGAGAAAGAGAAAAAAATAAAATAAAAGAAAAGAAAAGAAGAGAAAGAGAGAAAGAGAGAGAGGTGAGAGAGTGAGAGGCAGAGGGAGGCCATACGAGAGTTGGGAAGGCGGCGGTGATGCGACAATACTGTGATGCTGGCCCCTTTGGAATGGGAATAGTGTGATGAAAGGTGTTGAAGTATGATGCAAGGAATATGATGGCGTGAAGGAGTGTGGTGAAGCGAGTTGCAGCACAGCGAAGAGTGGTGAATGGTAGGTATGATAAAATGGGATTTAGTATGATAAAGTGTAATGAAATATGGAGCGTGATGAAATGTAATAGACTTTGAAGTATAATAGAACGCAATGATGTGTGTGAATAAGACCTACGGGTATTAGTATATGGTTGCAGTATAGCATTAAGTGCATCAAGCAAATTGCTAAAGTCAGTAATTAAAAGGCACATTCATGTGATAATACTCAAATATATTGCAATTTTGTTTATCTACCTCGCATTATGCAGCGATACAGTTTGTTGAAGTGTTTTATGCAGGAGTATGTAGCAATATGGTAAAAAGTAGGTTTCAGCCTGGGTGGAGGGAGGTGGGGAGGAGAGGGAGAGAGGGGGAAAAGGGAGAGGAAACGAGGGTGAGTGAGGGAGGGGATAGGGATAGGGATAAGATAGGGAGAGGGAGGAGAGAGGGGGAAAGAGGGAGATGGAACAAGGGTGAGAGAGGGTGGGGATAAGGAGAGGGAGAGGGAGAGGGAACGAGGGTAAGAGAAGGAGGGGAGAGGGAGAGTGATAGG
>NC_061859.1:6316165-6318665 GCF_019202785.1 Penaeus chinensis
ATGATTTGAAGGGCCATGTGGGCAAAGTGGATGATTTGAAGGGCCATATGAGCAGAGTGGATGACATGAAGGGCCATGTAAGCAGAGTGGATGGTTTGAAGGGCCATGTGAGCAGACTGGATGATTTGAAGGGCCATGTGGGCAGAGTGGATGATTTGAAGGGCCATGTGAGCAGAGTGCATGATGTGTAGGGCCATGTGAGTGGATGATGTGATCTGCCACTTGGATGATTATTCTACATCACGGACAGTGGGCTTAACACATTGCTTAACGGATGACTGTCAGACCATATGGATGGAAGTCATATCAAGTGGATGAGCATTTTAAAAGCTAAATAAAGTGTGTGACAGCGGCACGGACAGCTGACTCAAGAGTGGCAACAAAACGTGTTTAGTTTACTGGCTAGCTGGGCGGCCTGTCAGCTGGTAGTCAGCCAGCCTACCACCAAAGTTAATGTTGATTTACTAGTTACAACACAATCTAACAGCCTGTGATAAAATAATCAACCTGAGATTAGGTTAGGAACGAGGTTCAAAGCTATATCTTCACTCATTATATACACGATAAATTAACATTATCATCATAACTATGACAGTTTTCTTAAATCTTTTAACCCTCTTTCGAGTAACGCACATGCCCGCCGAAAACAACAAGCACGAACTTCGTTGAAACTTGAAAGGGCAAGGAAAACAACACATGGATCGCGCTTCCTCCTCATTGACACGGCTCTAGTTCCGACTTGCGACTCCGCTACCTCTTGCCCGACCCCCGCCCCCCTTTCAGATGACCATCCACAAGTACCGCTAAACCCGAAGCGCCTCCACGTATTGTTTTGGTAACCAGACATTCCTTCGGGTCGAGCGCCGCTTTGTTCTCGCGCGCGGGCGGCGGCGGCATAACATGTGTTCTGCAGCACGAAGCGTTCTCGTGACTTACCCGACCGAGGTGTGGGCGTCGTGGAGGTGATGGGGCGGCGATGGGCTGGCACTCTGCATGCCGAGCGTCACTGTGGGCGTGAAGCGGGAGCAACACCGTCGCTACGGGCGGCCATACCTTCGCTGGCCCTTCCCACGCCCCTCCGCGTCCACTAATGGTTCCTCTCTCGCATCCAACTTTCAGCACACGACAAGCAACAGTTCCGTGGGCGTATTCAACAGGAGGAATACACACACACGCCCACACACACGCGCGCGCCCTTCCTCGTGCTCGCGGTAATGCTTCTCAGCTCAACACTATGTGAAATCAATAGCTCAAGTTATTGTGCTGTCGAGGGAGGGCGAGGGCGGACACCTGCATGGGCGTCCTCTGGCTCCAGCGAGGGACGCGGACACTCTCCTGGTGGCGACGATGTTCCCGGGGCCTCACGCGCGCGTCCAGGGGCACGACCCTCCGAGGCCTGGCACCCGGCGGGAGTGAGACTGGCGCCGCGGAGGGTCACGTCTACCACGCGCGCGCACGTACGCACGCACGCACTCACATACAGAAACGGACCCGTGTGCTCGTGCCGCACACTCGCTCCTGCTACGTCGTTGTTGTAAAGGCTGGAGCGGCGGACGACACCGGGCGCGAGGCAGCCGTCCAGCGGGGCCTGACGAGGCGCCGGGACCCGAGGCCGAGCTCGGAGGGGCTGCGGCGGGCGTCAACAGGCGCGACCGAAGGCAGGACGAGCGAGTGCGTGGCGGGTCCCAGCACGTGTGAGCGACGCAGGACCTTGAGACTCACACTGATCCGGCGCCCTCACGAGTCCAGTTGACCCAGGGTGTCCGACAGTCCTCATTCACACGCCCGTCGACGCCCTCGGCATCGACCCACGAAACCCGCACCCGATCGCTTCCTTACATTCGACCTCCTCAACCACATAAATGTAAAACCATGATCGACTCGCGGAAAAAAATGCAACTTGTATATTTATTCATCCCTTCTCGGCTTTTGGTGAAAAATAAAGACGACGATGAATGTGAATCAATGGCAGCCGCGGGTGAGGTGCGCGCGCGTGGCCGTTGCCATGGTTACGGCGCACATCTTCACCCGCACAGAGATCCAACGTGTGTTTGTGTGCGAGTTTGCGCGCGCATTCGTGTGCCTCCGACTGCATGCGTGTTTGTGTAATTGCATGTGAAAGTATACGAATTTCTAAGAGCGTGTCTGTTTATCACAACGATTTTGCAAGCAATGAGGTCCATTTTCCTCCGAGCGATGAACAGAAAACGGGCGTAAGACAGAGTGAAAAAAAACTTTTGAAGATATGAATGAAGGTGACGGAAAGAAAAGGAAGGAAGAAACATTAGTAAAAGATAAGGGGGAGGGAATAGACGTGGCTAAAGGAGAATGGATAAAAAACATGACAGAAAATAAAAGTAAGGAAGGGGGAAGCAAAGGGATAGTAAAATCAGAGACAGAAAGAGAGAGAGAGAGAGAGAGAGAGAGAGAGAGAGAGAGAGAGAGAGAGAGAGAGAGAGAGAGAGAGAGAGAGAGAGAGAGAGAGAGAGATAGAGAGAGA
>NC_061859.1:6333665-6343665 GCF_019202785.1 Penaeus chinensis
TTACAGTCATGATTTCAATGTCATATTCACAGTTTCTACACATTGACCCCCCCCCCCCCCCCACCTCATTTTACATAGTCATTTAAGAAAGGCTAAATATTTATCAAACGATCTTGTCAAGAGAACAGAATAGAAAACGAGTTAGATCAGTATACCCTTCCGCTCTAGCACACGTTTTCTGTCGTGCTCTGTCCATGCTCTCTCATTGCATTCTTATTTTTCATTGAGATACTCGATCGCCTGGTCAACATAAGATTTTCAACAATAAAAAATCCCTGTAACATGATATATTAGAAAAAAAAAATTCTAGTTTCGAAATTGATAGGTGTCAATATTCTGTTGTCGTTATCTGAGCCTACAGTTCAGCTGAAATAATGGGTTTCGCCGTTTCTGAATTTCACAGAAAAGATATACAATTAGTCTGGTTACTTCCTTACTTTCAAAAGACTCCAAGGAAGATCCCGCGAAACACACGTCTTCATATTTGTTTTTCTCCTTTCGATTTTATATTCTACATGACATTCGTCCCTTTCCAATATTTCATTGAAAAACTTACCTGGGAAGATTGCCGATTTTAGGCGCTCGCGGCCGGAACCCCAGTGGGTTTCGACGCCCTTCCTCCACGTCCCCATCAGCTGTCAAAGAAAACGGATGTTAAACATGTGCTCACAGAAAATGCATGGAAGTATAGGCCTAACTTGTTTATTTTTATTATTGCCTCAAATTTAACATAAGACGACGAAGTCACATAGGAAATATTAATCTATTTTCTTATATGATTTTGTTATCACATTTCAAATGAAAGGAATATAAGAATATGCGAATGTTTTCTGACAGGATTCCATTCTGGCATGTAAACAGACACATCCGGTGATAAGACATATCAACAGTAACCTCCACAACCGGCTGCAGAGGAAAGCTGTGATATCCTCAAGACAAGAGCCTTAGTAGGCATAGCACAAATTATTAAAGAGTAATGATTATTTTGTTCTTGGTAGTGAAAACATAACATAATGACGCATATAAATCAACATGGGATTTTTTAAATAAACAGTTTAATGGTCATCAACAAAAACAAACCGTCGTGATATGACACTAACAAGAACGTCTTATTTCAATTAGATTTTCAATACAAGCTCTAAGTCTGTACACTAAAGCGAGGATCAGATTTAACTTTTCTTAAATCTTACCTTCCAACGCCCTATTACAAAGAACATAAAATATTCAAAGTTTGCATAAACAACACTCAGTTTTCAAATCCCGTAGGACTCCTTTCCTAAGCTATCGTTTATTATTATTATTTTTATTTTATTTTATTTTTTTGTCCCATACAATATCTTCCCTTGCCTTCCACGTCTCCTAAATCCTATCTCTCGAGACCGAGACAAAGACAATATTGCGGTCGAGATGTTGTCTTTACACAAATAAAAAATCTATTGTTTACACTCCCTTATATCCCCCGTCTTTGTCTCATCCTCTCGACTCACACCGTAATAATTCGGGTCTTCTTATCGTCTGCTCCTTTCTCCCGTCTTTCTCTTCCCATCTCTAGTCTCTTTCTTTTTTTTCTTTTCTTTTTTGTTTACCTCTATTTTTGTTGTTGTTTTACTTTTATCACATTTTTCTCTTCTTTTTTTTTTAGATCACTTCCTTTGTATTCGTCTGTCGCTCTCTCTCACTCACTCACTCACTCACTCACTCACTCACTCACTCACTCACTCACTCTCTCTCTCTCTCTCTCTCTCTCTCTCTCTCTCTCTCTCTCCCTCTCTCTCTCTCTCTCTTTCTCTTTTTCTCTCTCTCTTTCTCTCTCTCTTTCTCTCTCCCTCCCTCCCTCCCTCCCTCCCTCCCTCCCTCCCTCCCTCCCTCCCTCCCTCCCTCCCTCCCTCTCTCCCTCTATGTGTGTATATATATATATATATATATATATATATATATATATATATACTATACATACATACACATATATTTACATATATGTATATGTATGTATGTATATTTATATAAATGCTGGTACACATATATAAATAAATAAATAAATAAATAAATAAATAAATAAATATATATATATATATATATATATATATATATATATAAATATATCGTCCAACACATACATTAAACATACATGTAGACACATACATACACAACAGCACACATACATTAAATATACACATAGACATATATGCATGCATACATGCATGCATACATACACACATTTACATACCTACATACATACACACAAAAATACATGCATATATACATACATACATGAACGCATAGCCCAATTAGCATAAACACATACAGACAGACAGATATTCAGCAGATGAATGAATCAAATGACAGGCAGATAAAGATGTAGATATAAACTAACAGACAAACAGACAGGGTATCAAATCAAAGTTAGACAGACAGACAATTGGATCGACAGACACGTACATCGATACACCACACATCACCCCTTTTGTTTCCCCATAACAAAGTAGTCTCTCGTCATCCTCCGCTCTCCTTTGGTGCCACTTAGCTGCCCCCTTTGCGTCCCCTTTCGGAATACGACTTCAATACCTCGTCACTCCACACCTCCTTCCCTCGACGGCTCCTGGAGAGGGAGATCAATGTCTGTCGACGTCGTAAGTGCCGTCGAGGTTCTTTGCGGTTTTTTTTTTTTTTTTTTTTTTTTTGCTCCTGTCAGGTTGCCTGTCTGTTTGGAAAAGGAAGACGAAAGTAAAAAGGAAGATGGAGAGACAAAGGTAAGAGGGGAAGAGGGAAAACGAAGGTAAAACGGAAGAAGGAAAGTCGAAGATAAGAGAGAAGAGAGAGAGAGACAAACGCAAGAAGGAGAGTAGAGAGTAAAAGTGAAGAGGGGGAGACGAAGATGAGAGGGAAGAGGGAGACAAACGTAGATGGGAAGAGGAAAAGACGAAGAGAAGAAGGGGAGACAAATATAAGAAGGAAAAGGGACACGCGAAGGTAAGAAGGAAGAGACAAAGGTAAAAGGAAAATAAAAGAGAAACGAAGGTAAAAGGAAAATGAAAGAGAGGCGAAGTTGAGAGGAAAAAGGGAGGAACGAAGAGATGGGGAGAGAGGCTTCTAGGAGGCGGTAATTCAGATAAGATGCCCCCAACGACAGTCACATTGATTGACAGAGTCACGCAAGGGAGAACCAACTTCTTCCATCCATATATCTTTCCCCTCCCCCCTCCCCCCTTCCCCTCCTTAGCTCTCCCCTTTCCCTTCACTTTCGTGCCTCTCACCTCCCCCCCATACTTCCTCTCCTTTCCTCTCTTTGTCTCTCCTCTCCCCTCTTCCCCTCCCCCTTTCGCTCCTTGCCTCCCCCTCGCCCCATTTCCTCTCTTTGCCCCTCCCCTCCCCTCTTCCCCTCCCCCTCCCCCACTTCTTCCCCTTGCCTCTCCCCTTCCCTCCTCTACCCTTTTTGTATGCTCCTCCCCTACTTACCTACCAGACAACCCCCCTCTTACCTTCCCTTCCCCCAACCTCTCTCTCTCTACCTCTGCCTATATCATTTACCTATTCATTAGCCAGGTTTATACACAGTCTCCCTTCTCTCTATTGTAATGCTTCCCGACTTCCCTCTTCTTTTTTTTCTTTTGGTCATTATATTATTTGTTTTTACTTTATCGACAAAATATAAATGAGAACGAAATATTTGTTTATGAAGATTTGAGCGATTTGATCATCCATACCTGTTCTCTGTGTTACAATGAACTCTCCCCTCTCCATTATTCCTTACATATATACATACATACACACCAGCACATACACACACACACACACACACATTATATATATATATATATATATATATATATATATATATATAAATATATATATATTTATATATATATTTATATAAATATATATATATTCATATTTATATAAATATATAAATGTGTGTGTGTGTGTGTGTGTGTGTGTGTGTGTGTGTGTGTGTGTGTGTGTGTGTGTGTGTGTGTGTGTGTGCCTGTGCGCGCGCATGTATGTGTGCATGTATGCACATATACCCATGACAAACAGAAAAATAGCCCAAATATTAACACCACTCCCCAGCCTCACCCAGACATACCAATCAATATCAAGAGACAACATGCAACAAACCAAAAAACAAACAAAAACAAAATCCCACCCACAATCAACCGAAAACAAAAACAACAACACCTTAAAAACAAAAACAACAAGAACAACAACAACCCCGTGCCAAGCCAGCCGCCGCAATCCTCCGCGATCAGAAGGCGCGAGACCGCTGAGCACGACGGCATCAGCGGGGCGGGCCGGGCGGAGGAAGTTTTTAATCCTCTTAAATATCGGCCGATTCCCAAGACGGTTGTGTGTGGGGGGTAGGGGGAGGGAGGGGGGGAGGGAGGGGGGAGATGGTGTAGGAGGGGGTAAGGAGGGGATATGGGAGAGGAGGAGGAAGGGGGGGATATAAGATGCAAGAAGGGGAGAAGGAGGAGAAGGAAAAGGAGGAGGAAGAGGGAGAGGGAGAAGAGGAGGAGGAGGAGGAGGTGAAATAAGAGGAGGAGGATTAGGAGGAGGAGCAAGAAAAGGAGGAGGAGGTGAAACAGGAGGAGGAAGAGAAAGAGGGAGAGGAGGAGGAGAAGGAGGAGGTGAAACAGGAGGAGGAGGAGGAGGAGGAGGAGGAGGAGGAGGAGGAGGAGCAAGAAGAAGAGGAGGAGTAGGAGGAGTAGGAGGAGGAGGTGAAGGAAGATGACGACGACGACGAGGAAAGCGACGATGAAACAAAGGGTGACTCGACCCATAGTAAAAAAAAAATATTATAAGCAAATGAAGAACAGAAAAAAAAGTATAAAAAGATAAACATACCCTCTCACCCTCTCACCCCCCCCCCCCAAAAAAAAAAGAGAGAGAGAAAAAAAAAAAAAGACAAAAATATAGATAAACAAGCAGATGGCCAGACAACGTAAGGCGAAACGACGGGGATTCACACAGGAAATGGACGTCAGAGAAACGACGCTCGGAGATGCAAGCGGAGAGGCTGCGCTTCTCGTCTGGGATCATCTCTGCCCTTGAGACTGCAGAACATGTCAAAGATACGTGAACGGTCAGTCAGTCAGGCAGTCGGATTTTTTGTTTTGTTTTTTATTCCCATCACATGTCAGTCAGGCTGCTGATTAGTGTTCGTGACATGTGGATTAACTGTCTATCAAT
The DNA here is from genome assembly GCF_019202785.1 of Penaeus chinensis. Taxonomy (NCBI): domain Eukaryota; kingdom Metazoa; phylum Arthropoda; class Malacostraca; order Decapoda; family Penaeidae; genus Penaeus; species Penaeus chinensis. The sequence goes on from NC_061859.1 coordinate 6,338,853, forward strand.
TTGTCAATCGTAATTAATCCTTCATTTCATTCCGATTTATTAATCTAATAATGATTTTGTTTTTCCCCCTTTTTCTCCTTCCAGATTCATCAACTATATCCCCCTTCCTCATTCCACTTCCCTTACTCCTTTCCTTCTCTCCCTCTTCCCCCTTTCCTCTCATATTCATCAACCACATCCATGACCTTCATTCCACTCCCTTTACCCCTCTCCCTACCCTTTCTTCTTTCCTCCTCCCCCCTCCCTCCTCCCATTTTCATCACCTACATCCCCATTCCTCATTCCAACCTCCTCTTACTCCTTCCCTCCCTCCTCCTCCTCCCCCCTCTCTACCTTCTCTTTATCATCCTCCCTTCCTCCCATTTTCTGTTGAGTGATAATCCTAATTATAGCGAATCCGAGCTTTTGAGTCTTCTTTCCTGATTATCCTCAGGGACGCTCCGCCGCATTGGGCCGTGACGTCACACCAGCGAGGGACGGTTTAGCGAGATGTAATTAATTGCGCGTTACGTCTTCGGAATGGCTGGGGGGGAGAGACGGGCGCTGGGGGAAAAGGAATGGAAATGGTGGAAGGTGGAAGGTGGAAGGTGGAAGGTGGAAGGTGGTGGTAGGTGGTAGGTGGAAGGGGGAAGGTGGAAGGTGGTGGTGGTGATGGTAGGTGGAAGGTGGTGGTGGTAGGTGGTAGGAGGAAGGTGGAAGGTGGTGGTGATGGTAGGTGGAAGGTGGTGATGGAGGTGGAAGGTGGTGGTAATGGTGGTGGTGGTGGTGGTGGTGGTGGTGGTGGTGGTGGTGGTGGTGGTGGTGGTGGTGTTGGTGGAGGTGGAAGGTGGTGGTGATGGTAGGTGGAAGGTGGTGGTGATGGTAGGTGGAAGGTGGTGGTGATGGTAGGTGGAAGGTGGTGATAGTAGGTGGAGGGTGGTGGTGGTGGTGATGGTACGTGGAAGGTGGTGGTGGTGGAAGATGAAGATGAAGATAAAGATAGATGATGATGATGAATGATGAAGATGAAGATGAAGATGAAGATGAAGATGAAGATGAAGATGATAATGATGATAATGAACATGAAAATGCAGATGAAGATAATAATAACAAGTGATGAAAATAATGACCATGAAGGTAGATAACCATAAAAAAAACTTGAAAACTAAAGCAAATGTTAATATTCCATTAATAAATAAATACATAGAAAAAACATAAAAAACACACACACAAATAAATAAGCAAATTTAGATCCCGGAACGAAGGCCATTAGAGAAACCGGAGAATCAGGCAACCTATTAATGTCTTCATTATTCCAACCGAAACATTTTTTTTTTTTTAAGTTGGGATAAAACAGAGGGCTCATCAAGGCACATGAAACCATATGTTCATTCTCTTTGCATTGTATTTTTTTTTTTTTCTCTCTTTCTCTGTCTCTGTCTCTGTCTCTTCTCATTTCCCCATTATCTTATTTTCCCTTTTCTTGTTTATCTTGCCTTCTTTCCCTTTGTTTCCCACGTCCTTATCCCTGTTCTTCTTCTTCTTATTATTATTATTATTATTATTATTGTTATTAGTATCATCATTATTATTATTATCATTATTATTATCATTACTATTATTATCATCATTATTCTTTCTTCTGTTTTCCGTGTTTTCTTATTTATTATCATTCTAAAAGACCTTTATCCTGAAATTTCATCTTACTCTTGACAGAAAGGAAAAATGGAGATGAGAAGGAAAGAGAGATAGAGGAGAGAGGAAAGAGAAGAGAGAGGAGATAAAGAGGAAGAACAAAAGCTAGGAGAAGAAGAACAAAAAGAGAGAAGAGAGAGGAAAGGCGGAACAGAAAGAGAAAGAAAAAAAAAGTCAGAAAGAAAAGAGAGAGATTAGAAAGACGGAAAGGAAGGAGAGAGAAAAAAAAAGAGAAAAGAGAGAAAAGAAAGAGAAGAGAGAGATGATGGAGAAAGGAAGAGTCAAAGAGAGAGAAAAGAGAAATAAGAAAGAAAGAAGGCGAGAAAAAAAGAGAGAGAGACGGAGAATTTCTCTCATCTCTTGACCTTTCCCTGTGCATCATTAGTATACCTTAATTTAACCTCCGTCTTTCATGCTTTATTTTCCATACGTAATTGCTTTCCTCTCGGCTGTCCTCTTTCTTTCCAGCTTTGCTTTCCTCCTTCTTATTCCCTCTTTGTTTTCTTCTTATTCTTTCTTTCTTTTTTTTCTTTAGGCTATCCTCTTTATTTCGAGTTTTGTTTTCCTCTTCTCATTCCCTCTTTGTTTTCCTCTTCGTTTTCCCTCTTTATTTCTCTCTTACTCCCCTCTTTATCTTCCTCTTGACTTCCCTCTTCGTTTTATTCTATGCTTTCCTCTGTTTTTTTCTTTTGTTTTATCTTCCATTTCCTCTTCACATCACTTTTCGCTATTTATTTTCCTCCTCGTTTTCCTTTTTTTTTTTTTTTGGCTCCCTTCTTCCACCGTCTTTATTTTCCACTCTGTTCTCCTCTCTACTTTTCTATCCACCCTTCCATTACTCTTTTCTTCTAAACCCTATTTTCTTCCCCATTTTCCATTGCTCTTCCCTCCTTACCCCCTCTCCCCCCTTCCAACCGCGCTCTAAATCCTATATTTCCTTTCTAAACATAACATCACTCCCAACACTAAGGCAATTATATAACTCTATTACAAAGAAAATGTAAAGAAAATCCGACACCTGTGATGCCGTCATCAATTCACCTTATTACGTCAGTCGGGTAGACACGTCACATCATTTGCATAGATACATTCATATTAGTGTGAGCGTGTCTTCTGGGTATGTGTGCGTGGGTGATTGTGTGTGTGTTCATGTATGTGTGTGCCTGTGTGTGTTCATGTATGTGTTTGTGCGTGTACTTAAGCGTGAAGCATTTACGAGTACACACACACGCAAATGTCTCCGCACACAGCCATCGCTCATAGCATACAGGCGCGATCCCACCCACACACACCTGTTGCTCCCCCACTTTCCACACGCGGTTGAGCCACGAGGCCGAACACCTGATACCAGTGACCTTTCTATACGATCCCGTCACAAGTGTTCACACGGGAAATATGCACGCACGCTCACACACACACACACACACACACACACACACACACACACACACACACACACACACACACACACAAACACAAACACACACACACAAACACACGCAAACAAACAAACACATATAGCCCAGTAGTCATTTCCCAAATGCTGCCATGTGGTAAAAGTGTTCCACGTGGTCTCAAATGGAGAATTCGGTCCAGGACGGTCTGCGTGGCGTCGCTTTAAACCAAAATATATTGTTCCACGCCCGTCCAGTGGGAGGCAGAGGCTATTACGTGAGAGAGGGACGATTACATGGGCGTGCACGCGGAACAGACATGGGCGGGTGCGAGTTCTTTGGCCTAATTGTAAACACAGAAAATGGCAAGCGCAGAAAAGGGCGGATGAAGAGAAATTAATTAAAAGGAAAAAAGAAAAACGTGTACAGGAAGAGAGAGAAAAGTGTAAAAGTACGAAAGAGACAATCGGATAAGATGAAAGAGGAAACTCTATAGGGAGGAGGAAATTAGAAAGGGAGAAAGAAAAATAAATAAGGAAAGCGAAAAATAGATAAGGAAGACAGAGAAAATTCGATAAGGAAGAGAGTATCATACTGAAAGAAAGTGAAAATTGCATAGAAAGAAATATAAAATATATAGGAAGAAAGAAGAAATTAAATAGGAAGAGAGAGAAAGCTAGATAAGGAAGAGAGGAAAGGAGACACGAAGAAAGAAAAAACTGTACAAGAAAATTTGAAACAAAGAAAAGGAGATAGAAAGAAAGAGGAAACTATATAGGAAAATTAAGAAGAAAAATATTGTATAGGAAGAAAGTGAAGATTCAGAAAGAGAAAATTAGATAGAACGTAAAAAATAATTTCATAGGAGGAGATAAAAAAAAAAAAAACTACGAAGAAAGTGGAGAGAAAATTAGTTAGTAAGAAACTCAGCAATGGGAAGAAAGAGGAAATTAGGTAGACAGGGAAAATTGGAAAGAAAGAAAAAACAAATGCAAAGGAAGAAATAGAAAATGATATAGCGCCGACGGTCTTGATAACATACAGTTGAAGCTCACTTAACGTCGCCCCAGTTACCACCGTATCGCTTATTTATGTCGCGGGAGAAAAACACGCAAGTAAATAAACAAACTTTCTATACAGCCACACGTGCAAAACAGTTCTTTTTTTTTCTTATATTTTCTAAAGAAAGACAGCGAAAACAACGTGGAAAACCATGGGTACTTTTATAACACAAAGAAACAAGGCTTCGCTGAACGTCATCTAAGTTATAAAATCGCTGTCTTAAGGAACCTAACCCTGGCATTAAGCTAGGATCAACTATATACAATCATTTACATAAATAATCCCTCCTCTCTCCTCTCCACGCCGACCTCCTTTCTCTCTCTCCCTCACCCTCTTTGGATAACAGAGAGGGAGGAATTTGTAGACTCTGTCCTTCACATTCTCATTTACATATATTGTATTTCTTCTGTTTATTTATCTATTTATTTCTCATTTATTTTTATCTGATTATCTGTCCACGCAAAGTAATAAAAAATAAATTTAAATCTATTTTGTTTCAGTGACGCTTTTAAAACATCTTAAAGAAACCAAATGACAAACAAATATCGTACAAAATATTAAGGCTAATCCAAGATAAAAAGGATGTGTTTTTATACGACCAAACTTGATGGAATTATTATATTAAAACCGCTAACAAACATAACATTGTTGGAGAACTGAATATTTTTCTTCTCGTCTTCCTT
>NC_061859.1:6351165-6358665 GCF_019202785.1 Penaeus chinensis
TGGAGGGAGAGGGAAATGGAGAGGGAGGAATGGAGGGAGAGGGAAATGGAGAGGGAGGAATGGAGGGAGAGGGAAATGGAGAGGGAGGAATGGAGGGAGAGGGAAATGGAGAGGGAGGAATGGAGGGAGAGGGAAATGGAGAGGGAGGAATGGAGGGAGAGGGAAATGGAGAGGGAGGAATGGAGGGAGAGGGAAATGGAGAGGGAGGAATGGAGGGAGAGGGAAATGGAGAGGGAGGAATGGAGGGAGAGGGAAATGGAGAGGGAGGAATGGAGGGAGAGGGAAATGGAGAGGGAGGAATGGAGGGAGAGGGAAATGGAGAGGGAGGAATGGAGGGAGAGGGAAATGGAGAGGGAGGAATGGAGGGAGAGGGAAATGGAGAGGGAGGAATGGAGGGAGAGGGAAATGGAGAGGGAGGAATGGAGGGAGAGGGAAATGGAGAGGGAGGAATGGAGGGAGAGGGAAATGGAGAGGGAGGAATGGAGGGAGAGGGAAATGGAGAGGGAGGAATGGAGGGAGAGGGAAATGGAGAGGGAGGAATGGAGGGAGAGGGAAATGGAGAGGGAGGAATGGAGGGAGAGGGAAATGGAGAGGGAGGAATGGAGGGAGAGGGAAATGGAGAGGGAGGAATGGAGGGAGAGGGAAATGGAGAGGGAGGAATGGAGGGAGAGGGAAATGGAGAGGGAGGAATGGAGGGAGAGGGAAATGGAGAGGGAGGAATGGAGGGAGAGGGAAATGGAGAGGGAGGAATGGAGGGAGATATTTTGGTAAGGATCTCGATGATAAGATGAGATAATAGGATAAGAATCTCAGTGCCAAGATAAGATAACAAGAAGAATCTCAAATGATAAGATAAGATAACAGACTCTCAGTGGCACCCCTTCTCCCCCCCCCCCCCCCCAGTCATAAAGGACAACCGAAGGACAGGATACCGAAAGCTGAGTGTCGCGGTGCCCTTAGTCGAGAGGATATACTCTTTGTGTGGTCATTGTAAGCCACTTGGGAGAAGTGTTTGCTTGCAAGGACGTGGCCTGGGCAGCTGGTGTCCCGTTGCATGTAGCTACTTTATCACTGGATGGGAAAAAAGAGCGATGTTGTGTGTTAACTGGGGTTATATTAGCATGATGAAAGAAGCTATTATGCCATTGCGATCGGTTACGAACTTTTGGTTGAGGAATCTAGGCTGTAATTTGCACGTGTAAAGTTTATATGAATAAATATCCATAGAGCACAGTAAGGCGAGTGAAGTGTTGAATGTAAAGTACAGCAATGATAAGAGGGAATGCACTGAGAAGCCGTTATTCTGTTTTCGCAGAGCGTGGTTAAATTACAAATAGGGTGCGTTGCGTAAGTCACATGTCGGACTTCATAACAGAGTAATATCCTCTGACCCGGCCCCTGTCGACCGAGCGAAATGATTATCTTGTGAGAATGGCACCAAGGTCTATCAACCGGTCCAGGAGAGCACTATCTTACTGCCGTCAAAAAAACAACAGTTCCCGCAAATAACAGCATGAAAAGCCACCAAAACAGACACTCGCGTAACCAAATAGAGAAGCGTGTTATCCCAGCAATACGTTTTTCCTCTTAGCAACCTATCTGTGGACGGCGTAGGGAGAGGTTATTCGAGGTTTCAGACAACCTCCCTAAAAAGCTGGGACACTGGAGCTCACAGCCAATCGCTCACTCTCTATATCCCCATCCTTCACGTGATCTCACATTGCCTCATTATCCTCCTCCTCCTATACACTCCTTCACAACAGCGTCTCTCTCCTGCCTCGGTCCGACCCACATCCTGCCTCTCTCGCTCGCTCTCCATACCAATCAGCGCTCATTCGGTCGACCGCTGATATCACCCAGGATTTAGTATGCAAAGTCAGCCCCGAGTCCTTCCCTACCCCATGCCTTCCCCCTCTCCCCCTCCCCTCCTCCACGCCATGCCTTCCCCCTCTCCCCTCCCCTCCTCCACGCCATGCCTTCCCCCTCTCCCCTCCCCTCCTCCACGCCATGCCTACCCACTGCCCCCTCTCCCCTCCCCCTGCTTCACCACCATCCCTCTCCTCTCTCCCTCTCCCCCTCCTCGGCCCCGGCTGACCCCGGCCACCTGCACGACCCCCACGTGCACTCGGTTTGTTTGGGTCTTTCTCTTTTTCTCTTTCCTTTATATATACATATATGTATATATATATATATATATATATATATATATATATATATATATATATATATATATCTTCTCATTCTTGCTTCCTTTTCGTGGTGAAGGAAATAGACGATATATCTCGTCTAGGTTGTTGATCCGTGGCAGACGTCGAGATGTATGTTATTTCCTTCTCTCAACATCACACTTCCCCTCTTCACTTGCGCGATTTGCTCTCTCTGGGTTGCTATATCTCCTTCTTCCATTACTACACGCCGAGTCACTTAATCAGTGCTGTCTTCCTTGCCTCTCATCTCTTCCTAATTATCGTATTTACTCTTTAGTTCTCCTTTATTTCCGTGTACCCTTGACGACATCTGCACCCTTACCGTCCCCAGCTTATAAATTGTCCCTCTTCATCACAGCGCTGCAGACCTTCTTCCAATCACTTTGTTATTAAGCCCTAATGGGACCAAACCTGACCAGAGTGCTCGGCTGACACTCCTCCCCACTCTCCCCTTCCCTCTCTCCTCTCGCATCTTCACTTTCCTCTCCCCTGTCACTACTGCCCTCCCCTAAAGACTCGCCTCTCTCCTTTCGTTTGTATCCACCTTATCCTTCTCTTTTTTATCTCCTGTCACCACTCTACTCTCTAGCCTTACTTCTTTCCTCGTCATCACATCTCCCTCTCTTCTAATCTTATTTTTCCCTCCCCTTTATCACCACCTTTCCCTTCTGTTTTTTCTCTCTCACCTCTCCCTATTCTCACCTCTTAACTCTCCCTTGTCACCACTCCCTTCTCTCCTTTCCCCTCTCTCTACTCGTGTTGCTCTCGTGTCACCCCTTCTCTCTTTCCTCTCCCCTTCCCCTCGTCTCCCGCTCCCTCTCCCCACGAATCGGGTATTTCAGCCTAAAAGCTTTATTGACAACAAAATCACAACGAAGTTCACTCATTTTTTTGAGGTCTGGAGGGAGGCTGGGAGCTTGTCTGGAGTAATAAGGAAAGAACTTACTATGCTCATACTTCCTTCTGGTATCTTGGACAGTGAAAAGAAAAGGAAAGGGGGGCATTTCATCCCCTCTGTATTTACTTATATATGGTTTATCTATTTATCTGTAATCCATTTCTTTTCTTTCACTCTTTCCTTCCACCCTCCATCCCTTCCCCTTCCTTATTTCCTTTCTCTCTTCCTTCTTCCCCCTAAGTGTCTCACTCGTTCATTGACTCACTCTTTCATTCACACACATATGCACACACGGACACACCCAATTACACACAGGCATTACGCACGCGCAGATGCACAGCTGCACAACTGCATACAAATGGTCAAGTCGGGGTTCCCTGCTGCTGTCAAGGTCAGTAGTCCGTATTGCTTCTTCCCTTCTTGCTCACTAGTTTATATTTATTTTTTCCCCTCTCATTATCTTATCTTCTTTACATATTTTCCTTCCCCCAACAAGTTTCTCCATCATTACTTCATCTTCTTCATTTCTTACCTATCTTTATCACATTTATTTTCTCACTCATCCTTTTTTTCTCTCCGCTTGGACATGCAGCCATAAAAGTGTACAAAGAGTCCGGCCGCGGATATGATTGCGAATGAGCGTGACTCCGAAAAGTCATGGAGTCTGACCACCGAGCAGTGTGGGACACGGAGCGGAGTGAGAGAAGAGGGAGCTGAGAGGGGAGAGAAAGGGGAGATAGAGGTGATAGGGATGAGAGGTCCGAGAGGGCAGAGGAGAGAGAAGTGAGAAGGAGGGCTAAGAGGGGAGAGAAAGGCCATAGGGATGAAAAGGCCGAGCGAGAGAAGTAAGAAACAGAGTCGGGAGGAGAGAGAGGGGAGAGGGGCGAAAGAGAGACAGAGGCAAGAGGGAAAGGAGGGCTAAGAAGGAAGAGCAGGCTAAAAGGGAAGAGAAGAGAAAGAGAGGGAAGTAGAGAGAGAGGATAAGATATATACATATATATATATATATATATATAGAGAGAGAGAGAGAGAGAGAGAGAGAGAGATAGAGAGAGAGACTGACAGGGAGGAGAAGCAGAGAAGACTGAGGGGGCTGAGAGGGAAGAGAAGGAGGACGGTGAGAGAAGACAAAGATGTGAGAGGGTTAAAAGAGGCTAGAAGGATGAGACACGGAGTGGGGTGAGCAGGGAGAGAAATGAGAAGCAAGAGAGAAATGAGAGGGAAGAGCGAAATGAGAGGGAAGAGAGAGAAGCTTGATGGGGAGAGGGAAGGGGCTCAGAGGAGAGGGTGAGTGGGCCGACAGAGAAGAGAAATGTGAGAAGTGAGAGGGGTAAGAGGTAAGAGAGAAGTAAGAAAGAAGAAAAAGTAAAAGATGAGAGAAGTAAAACCTTAGAAAAACAGAGAGAAGTGTGGAAAGAACTCGGCAAGACGAAAATTTAAGAGCGGGCGCGAGTTCAGGCAGATGTCCATGCGTCTTGAGAACGTGTCATGTAGGTTCGAATTCGATACCATGAGCTACTCCTCATGATCCAGTTGAGGAGGTCGTTATGAGGTCCAGCGTGGTGTAGGTTCCTCTTATAAGTATCTTCCATGTCAGTAACAACGAATCCTTTACTTCAACAATTCGCAAGACATTAAAAGATATACTCGTGCTCTTATTCCAGATTACTACGGCTAGGTCACGTGGGAAGTTGCAACCAAGGTCTATATAAGTACTTACATAGACCTTGGCTGCAACAACCGTGTCAGTGCACGAAGCTTCAGTGTAAGTGTTCCATTGGCTCCATCTGTCTTGTATACTTATTGTACGACCCACTTTCCTCTCCCTTTCCTCCCTTCTTCGCTTCCCTTTCCTTCCCTCTCTCCCTATACTTTCCTCCCCTTCCTCTTTTCTTTCCTCCCGTCTCCTCCACATTTTTTCTCGTCTTCCTTTTTTTGTCACCCGATTCCCTCCCCCTCCCTTTCCTACCACTTTCCTTCCCATCTCCTTCCATTCCTTTCCCCCTTCCTTCTATTCTCCCGCCTACTTTCCCGCTTTCCATCCTCTCCAGTTGCCTCTTCCTTCTTTTCCTTTCCCTCTTCCTTTCCACCCCCTCCCCTCCTCATCCCTTCTCCTGTTCTCTTCCCTCTCTTATCCCCCTTCATTTCCCTTCCCATTCCCTTCCCTACCTCTCCTCTTCTTTTCCCTCCTCCCTTCCCCTCCCTCTTCCAGCTCGTATGTCTGCACCGATGACCTCGCCACGCCCTCCCTCCCCTCCCCCCTCCGCTTGTGCTGCTTGGTAGAGGCACATCCTGACCTCCGATTGGCTGACAGACGAGACGACAGCCAATCACAGACACCCAACTCTCGATCTGGAAATCCTGCGCTCCGCCCCTTGCCTGTTTCTACCTTCCGCCGGGTTAGCCCGCTTGTTGCCTCCCACGCGGAGTCGGGTCGGCCAGGTACGTTACGCCACAAGTCTTGCGAATTTCGCTGACTTCAGCAACACACCTAACCTTGATCAGGTGAAGTCACGTACTCTGTCTTCATGTGCTCCGTTTCCGTTGCATGAGAAGAATGTAGCAGGAAAATGGTACATAGCAAAAATACCCACTATACAAAAGAGAAGTTTCAACATGCTTTCTCTGAGTGTATTTGGGTTTTCTGGGATTTTATCAGTCCGGCAGAATGTTTTGCAACTCAGCACAGCACATGAAACATTCACGTCTTGATCTCCGGTCGACAAATTTAAGATGACTGATGTTACGTAATGGCATTCCGATCCCGAATATTTAGGTCGTAGATCACAACCGCTCACACACACACGCAGTCAGTCAGCCGCTGCACCGCATCTGAGAAGCGGCGGGAGTGTGCCAAGTCGCTTCCTCCAGCATAAACAAACAAGAGCATGAACACGGTGTGGCGGCACCGCATAAACACACACAGGCATTAGGCGCAGCGGGATACAACCACAGCAGTCATGCGAGGGCGTATGTCCCGCTGGGCCCGGGGGCTTTCTCAGCTTCATTTACATCCGCGGGACGTTATACTCAATGAGAGGAGATGGAGGAGGTCCATTGCTAGTGCTCGAGCGTTATCTGTTGTGTTCACGATGGCGCTCATTATCACCACTGCCATAAGACTCACCTACACGCTGGTCGTCGGAGTCATGGCAATCACCACCTAACAATTATGGTCATGGATACCGCAGCGAGATGAGTCATGCACTAACCGCCGAGGGCTCGCCGTGGAAGACTCAGCTGATGCGATATACCCTCATTTATGAAATTTCGCGTCTTAGAATCGGCTGATTAGAATATCTTTCCTGTATAGTCTGAAGAATGACGATCAAATACATTTAAGAAAAAAACATTGCATCCAACAATGAATCGGAACAAATCTATTTCCACTTTCTCGTTTCACAATTTATGACATATGCTGCCCCTCTCTCCTCTCCCCCCCCCCCCCTTCCCCTATCCAGCACATTTCTTCTATCACTATGAACCTCCAATCAAGGCTAATTATCGTTAACAATGTTCACCGACTGATTATTAATTACCGCAATCAGATTTTTAATTACTGCTGTCAGTGCCAATTATCGCTTAAATTTTCCACTCAGAATTTAAATGAATTCCGCCCAGCAGGATGGTTAGCGAAAGAGCTACGAAAGCAAGAAAGGCAAAGAGGCAAGCACGATGACAGAAAGACAAGCAGGCACGCAGACAGGAGAATCAAGGTAGCCAGACTTTTAGCAGACAGGCCAGCCAGGGGCGCGCGCACCGCCCCTCCCTGATACTCGGCCAAAATGAAAGGGTGCAAAACAATTTCTTCTCTCTCTCTCTCTTTTTTTTTGTTATTCACCTTCGTGTGCTGCTGGCGAGAGGTTGGAGAACCCGCGGATTCTAAAATTAATGATAATGATTTCGAACAGAAAGTAAGAGTTACAATGTTTTTTTTCTTCTTCTTCTGGATTCAACCTTACATGACAACCAAAGAGATGACTATGACTCTGACCACCTCGGCTGCAGCGACGAGTTTTAAGCGATTAACGAAAATCCCTCGAAAGTCAGGCATTACACAACGACCAGTCAACAAGGCCGGGGAACCTCAAAAGAGGTCGCCATGCGTCATGGACGGGGACGGAAAACATAAAAGAATAAAACAAAAATACGGAAAGAGAGAGGGACGGGGAGAGGGAGATAGGAGGAAAAGGGGGAAGGGTGATAGTGAGAAAGGGAAGGAAGGAAGGAGGGAAGGAGAGAGCGAGAGAGGGAGAGAGGGAGAGAGGGGGGGAGGGAGAGGGAGAGAGGGGGGAGGGAAAGGGAGAGGGAGAGAGGGGGGAGGGAGAGGGAGGGAGAGAGAGAGAGAGAGAGAGAGAGAGAGAGAGAGAGAGAGAGAGAGAGAGAGAGAGAGAG
>NC_061859.1:6378665-6381165 GCF_019202785.1 Penaeus chinensis
TCGATCTCTTTATCACATTTAGGTCAGGTACTTCAACGCTCTGCATCCCTCGGCTCTTCCTCGTCTTCTCCTTCTCCTTCCCCTTCCTCTTCCCCTTCCCCTTCCCCTTCCCCTTACCCTTTCTCAAACGCTCTTCCAACCGCTCGCTCGCCCGCTATTCTTGTGTGTGTGTGTGTGCGTGTGTGTGTGTGTGTGTGTGTGTGTGTGTGTGTGTGTGTGTGTGTGTGTGTGTGTGTGTGTGTGTGTGTGTGTGTGTGTGTGTGTGTGTGTGCGTGCGTGCGTGCGCTACATTTATATATCTGCGCATGTGCGGACCTTCAATCTCTATCTCCTCACAGTCTTTATTTCTTCCTAACCGCGCAAAGTGTGAAGTAGCTATATTGATAAATTTTGTAGCCGATTATGATGGCGATGCAGCGAAGAAAATGCGTTGGCGAGGACAGACATTAAATGACTTTCCTGTTGCCGGATGAACAGCCTGACGCCTGGGAATGGCAGGCTCGGGTGACTCAAAATCGAAACACTTGCCTTCAAGCAATACCAAAGCGGGAAGATAGTCAACACGCACTGGCAGTTCTGCAACCTATGCCCAATATTTTCTCGCATATCACTGAATGTTTAGCGATTAATGAACATTACCTGAGAGACACATCACTGAAGATCCAGAGAAACAGCACTATAAAGACGTACCTATGCTCTCTTCACCATAACTCACCTACGCTTTCTTCGCCATAACTCGCGTGGCCTCTATATTGCATCAGCTTTTATAATGAAGCTCCTACCATGCTCCCTCTCAAACAAGATCTTCGAAAAGGGAAAAATGAAAATAAAAAGAGATAATAAAAAAACAAATGAGACGGAGCACACTCGGCGTCACTCACCTATCATGTCAGTCAGCCAGTCTGTTGTCTGTTTGTCTGTCTGTTTGCTGTTTGTCTGTTAACCAGCGAGACGAGCAGCTGCGCAATCAAGGAAGAGGCAGTCTGTTTGGCTTTCTTTGTGTTATCATTTTCTCTCTTTCTTTTTTTTTCTTACTTCCTCTCACTTGTTGATATTTACGTCTGATAAGTGAGCTCGCTGCCAGCTATCTTCCTCGGTTGTCGGAAATGAATAAGAATCAGTAATATGCTCCTATCTAAAAAATAATAATAATAATACAAATGAATAACGTAATGTTACTTTACCTTACTAAAACTAAACTTTTCACCAAATACGAAGCGTGAAACAGATACTGCTAATTGTTATCAACCAATTTGTACTTACATTTGAAGGTGTGACAACCAACCGAGATGAGGAAGGTAGCCAACCTCCGACTCACACATACCACTCAACCCATGCAACCTAAACAAGACTGTCTAACAGAACCTGCGTGTAACGAACGACCTTACTAGTCTGGCCCATTTGGTACTCGTAAATGCAACCTGATCGACCTAAAACAGTGGTACAACCTCATTCACCACAACCCTAACCCAACTGCCCTTGCGACACAACCTCACCCCCTTAATCCATACGACACAACCTCATCCTCGTAATCCATGCGACACAACATATCGAGCATATGTTACAGAACCCAACATATGTGACAGAACCTCAAACCCTTGCTAAATCCCCCGCAGTGTTTGGTTCGCCTATTCAGCTTCTGACACTAATGGCCATTTGCAAGCATCGGGATAAAGATTTTATTCGAGACAAGTATGTACGCGCGCGCGTGTGTGTATGTGTGTATGTGTGTGTGTGTGTGTGTGTGTGTGTGTGTGTGTGTGTGTGTGTGTGTGTGTGTGTGTGTGTGTGTGTGTGTGTGTGTGTGTGTGTGTGTGTGTGTGTGTGTGTGTGTGTGTGTGTGTGTGTGTGTGTGTGTGTGTGTGTGTGTGTGTGCGTGTGTATGTGAATTTCTCGCCTGTGTACATACGTATTTGCGATGTCCAGGCGCATATGTATGCGCCTATACTTGCTTCTACATCTGTGATCTTCATGTGGATATAAGCTACACACGTGTGCGAAAGTGCGTGCGTTCACGTTCGTGTGCGTGCGTGTCTACAGCTGTGTGTGCCTCTTTTCCCGGGCCTTTGTCAACCTCCGCAGAGTCCCCCACACTCCTTTAACTTCGGCATTAGTAGCGCGTCACGCAACATATCCTCTCCGGGAGAACTGCATTAAATTAATCAAGTGGGAGAGCAAAAGTTGGGCATCAAAAGACGTCAATACATGATCACCCATTCGCGGGGAAGGCGGTTTCGTTTCGCGTCCAGTCCCGAGAAGGCTACCACGCTTGGCGGCTGGTAGACCTACTTGTTAAGGGGTGGGGGGGGGGGTGGAAAGGGTGGTGGGAGAGGAGGAGGCGGAGGAGGAGGAGGAGGAGGAGGAGGAGGAGGAGAAAGAGGAGGAGGAGGAGGAGGTGGGGGAGGAGGTGGGGGAGGAGGAGGAGGAGGAGGAGGAGGAGGAGGAGGAGGAGGAGGAGGAGGAGGAGGAGGAGAAAGAGGAGGAGGAGGAGGAGGTGGGG
>NC_061859.1:6396165-6403665 GCF_019202785.1 Penaeus chinensis
GATTCGACATAAAGTAACATATATCCGACTCCATAGATATGAACCTTAAAGCAATGGTATGTAAAGGGGGAGAAAATAAAATAATGATTTTGACATTATCTATCAGATATTCAAAATATCTCCCTTTCCCATAGTAGTACTCAGTACCGGGCCTTATAAGTGAATCTTTGGGGTATGCTATTGAGGAATTGGCCCCGGGCATCACCAGTCCTCTCCACGCCACTGCCCTTTGTTAATACCTATCTGTTATAGTACACAAAGACACACATATACACACACATATATATATATATACATATATATTTGTATATATGTGTGTATAAATACCTATATGTGTATATATATATATATATGTGTGTGTGTATATATATATATATATATATATATATATATATATATATATCTCAATATATAAATGTATATGTATATCTAGCTATACATGTATATATATACATAAACACACACACACACACACATATATATATATATACATATATATACATATATATACATATATATGTATATATGTGTATATATGTGTATATATATATATCTCAATACATAAATGTATATGTATATCTATATATACATGTATATATATACATAAACACACACACACACACATATATATATATATATACATATATATGTATATATATACACACATATATATATATATGTATATATACACACACATATGCATATATATATATATATATGTATATATACACACACATATGCATATATATATATATATATATATATATATATATATGCATGTGTGAATACACACACACACACATACATATATATCTATATATATATACATATATATATATATATATATATGTATGTGTGTGTGTGTGTGGTTATGTATATATATACATGTATAGATAGATATACATATACATTTATGTATTGATATATATATATATGTATATATATATATATATATATATATATACAGACACACGCACACACATGACCACACACACACACACACACACACACATATATACATATATATATATATATATATATATATATATATATATATGCATGTGTGTGTATATATATACATATATATACATACACACACATATAAATATATATATATATATATATATATATATGATATGTTTACATGTAATAAATATACATACATACATACATACATACATACATATATATATATATATATATATATATGCATAGATTTTTTATATATATACACACACACACACACACACAAACACACATACACACACACGTGTGTGTGTGTGTGTGTGTGTGTAGCAATGAATAATAAAAGTTTTTTCGATTGCTCATAAACGTGTAATCATAAATTGATTGGGAACCTGGGCAATATCATAACCATTCAATTGCATAAGGAGAACCGCGAGAGTTTTTTTTTTTTTTTTATGAAAATGAGTAAGTGAGATGGATAATGAGAAAAAATATGCGAAATAAGTAAACAAAGAGATTTTCCTTTATTAATTCTGTCAGGAGACTGGTTGAATATCCCCCGGGCTCTGGTGTATTCTAAATGCCCTCAACAGGATCAAGTACCCGGTACACTTGGAGCTTATTGGTGCAAATAGCATTATGACTTTTGTTGTTAATGCTATACTACAGAAATGGATCGTAAGTGCAGGAACGATTGAGAAATACTGGAAAAAAAAGCATCAACTATTTTCAAAGGCAATTTACACTACAATTATTTTCCAGAATTAATCATACAAAATCGGACTCTGGTGACTGGCTAATCCAGATTTATTATGGAGGCAGAAATATCGAGAGCCAACTCCTAATCACTAATGCCACAATCCATTAGACTCGGCAATACGTCTATTTTCTAATTCCCTGCGCCTTCTAAATCAGGCACAAAAATGACGTTTATTATTAGAGAAGCAGAGAAGACTCTGCCAAGTCACAGGCCACGTGTAGGCGGCGAATTAATTCATGCATCGGGAGGTTTCTATTTTTGTGGATATTTTATTAGTGCAGAAACACTCTAAGACATCCTACCATTGTGACTATTTTTTTTATTTTTTTTAATGAGTAATATACGTTTATAAAAAAGACAAAGCAAGTACTGTAATCAGGGTTGTGGATTCATTAAATGACATGCATTGTAAAATTGCAGCATGCGTGAATAGTAGTATAACACTTAAATTATCATATACAAGAGTTTACTCAGACACTGCGGCTATAGTCAAGACTGATAAAAAAAGCTATCAGTAAACTTAAAACGAGGATGGAGCGTGGTCCATTCCGGGTAAAACAGAATGGTCATTTGATTACAGCACTGAGACACTAGAAGAAATAATGGATCAGTAACCGTCCCTTCTATGTTATATGATAACGCCCGGAAGGGAACTTACGAGACCACAAAGCTTCACGTGGAAGTAAAAACAAAGTTGATTCTGTGACATTTGAGCGATGGTTCTCACGTTTCCACGTACAGCGTAAGGGGATATTTTCAGAAATATTCAAACATCGACATCCAGACATAAGGACGTCTCTTGAGATGGCGGATTTCCTCTCTATCACGTAGTATAGTTTGAAATACATATCTAGATCATGAACATTTAACTTCGATATCTAAGTTGCCATTGCATTGCTAAGATGCATATATATATATATATATATATATATATATATATATATGTATATATATATATATTTATATATATATACATATATACACATACATACACACATACAGGTTACACTCTTTTTAAACACATTACTTGAAGGAATTGTGTTTCATTGCAATGTTTGCAGTGTATCTTATTGATATGTAAGAATATTTTATACCATTTTCATTTATGTGCAGCCCCCTCTGAACCCCGCCAATTTAGCAATATATTATCTGCATACTAAATATTTACATGTTATCTCCTTCATACACAATTTATAATGATGATTCATTAAGTTAACATTCTAAAAAGCGATTGTATATAATGACGAAGATCTTAATCTAAAGCTCATCGATTAACGCCTCATCATATTAAGCTACATTTATTCTCTCATAAAGTTAATACCACAGCTAATATCCTGCTCTTCACACACTGAAATAGTACACTTTCTTACAATCAGCATTAAATATTTACACTGTTCCCGCTGACCTTTTCTTACTGACACAGGCTTTCTCTTCCGGTTACCACTGTCTGACGATGCCATTCAACCTATTACGTTTGATGGCACAAGTTGCATCATCGGTTATTGGGGTTTGTGTGTGTGTGTGTATGTGTTTGTGTGCGTGTAAGTGGTGGTGGCGGTGGGGGTATTTGTATGTGTAGGGGGTGCATCTGTGTGTGTGTGTGTGGACAAATAGATATATGAAGAGATAGATATAGGAAAACATCGTGTATACAAAGATAAAAACACACTGTTTCAATAGAAGAGGATTAAAATAGTGACGTTTCGAACTTGTCAACAGTTCCTCATCAGAAATAGTAATTACCGAAGTAGTAGTTCGAGTGGAGAGCTTGTGTTTCGGATACAAGAGTTACTAGTGGTTCACACAATAGAAACGCTGACTGGTGAACTAAGAAGTGGAGGGGGCTAAAACAGGAATACTGCCACGTTGTCTAGAAGACTTTGCAAAATACAGGACGCAATATAGAATCTCCAGCAATATTTTACAACTCTTCCCCGCTTATAACCCTCCTTTGGTTGAACTATTTATATGGTGCATTCTTTCTCTCTCCGTATCTCCTTACTCTTCCCCTCCCTTTTTTCTTCGCTTCACGAAAACAAGGAGAGGGTTTCTATGACGTCAGAAGCGCATCTATATTTCAGGAATGCGAGCAAGCGAACCGCCAAAGGTCGTATCTGCCGTGGGTGTG
Source organism: Penaeus chinensis (assembly GCF_019202785.1). Classification (NCBI taxonomy): domain Eukaryota; kingdom Metazoa; phylum Arthropoda; class Malacostraca; order Decapoda; family Penaeidae; genus Penaeus; species Penaeus chinensis. The sequence goes on from NC_061859.1 coordinate 6,400,020, forward strand.
CTCGCGTGGAGGGGTGCGCGTGCGGCTGAGCGTATGTTATCATTTTCAATGGACGTGTATCCCTGTATCATTTTGATATTTAATATTTATGCAGCTCTAGATTAACCGCTGATTAATGCACGAAGGGAAGGGTTGAATGATTGTTTTCTCACCAGATATATCTTGGTCGTAATTCTTCCACTGCCACTCTCTAGCAGGGTAAAGTATTGGTTAAACTTTATGCAAAATATCATATCTCAGTATCATTTATTTTTTTCTTTTGAATGAATCCTTCTGTTATGGTTATTCATAAGGAATGATAGGCAATTTTTGAGTGATTTCTAATACTGCATATACTGCTAATGCCCCTGACCCCGTATTTTTTGTTTTAGACAAGCTGTTATGGTAAGTCTTGAGAATTAAAGTCCTTCCTTGAGAGCGTACATGGAATGCGGACAAAATTAAGCGTTGAGACTCTCATATCCCTTTCGCCACTTTTTGGAACTTGAATTCTTATCAGATAAGGGGTGTAGTAGCTGAGTGGGATACTATATCGGAGTGTGTTCAGGGAATCAGATGACTTCAATCTATTCCTTCCCCTCGGCGTCAGTTATCATCTCCAAATCCAGCTTACGCCAAGTCTGATTCTGTTTGATGTCTGGCCACACGAGCAGGGAAGATGCATCACTGTTCTTTTTGATAGGGTTGTATTTATTGTCTCGCGTTGTATGTCAAACAGTAGGTCAACTCCAAGTCCAAGCTTTTCTCGCACTTAGCCCAGAGTTCTGAAATACGGGCCTAAATATATACTGTATGTACAGCGTCAAAAATCTATGAGCACCACGGGTTTCCTTCGTCATTCATGTCCGTGGAATCTTTTAGAAACTGTGTGGGATTTGTAATATTTGATTTCGTGGTTTCCAAATAAACCTTTAAAAAACGATCTGTCTTCATGTGTGCTGTGTGGTGCAGCGGTAGCGATCTCGTCTAGCAATCTTGCTGACCTGCGTTCAACTCTCTCGCCGCCAGTGGATGGTAACCCCGGCCATTCCTTGCACACAGGGGATAACTTAGAAGCAAGATAAGACACTATGTCACACCAAGAATATTAATTGTAACACATGGAATCAAACTAAACCTTATTAACCTTAACCTAACCTTGCCACTCTTCTATTACACTGATATGCCCCTATTCTCAACTTTAGGGGTGCAAAGACTTTTCCTTGGGACAACAAGTTCTCAGAATGTTCCATTGTCTGTGATATTAACAACGTATAGTTATGGTTATTGTAGTATTACTAAATGTTAGCTGGATTCTCAGAAAAAACGGTCACTTTGGTCAAGTAGTCTGTGACATGCGACAGAATATCATTACAGTTTTTTTTTTTTTTTTTTTCCCTCAGGTATTAATTATGTTTGTCCTTTACTGTGGGACGATCGTGGCTTGAGGTGAATGACTGGGATCGCAAGAGAAGAGGTTCTATATGATGCCCAAAGAGTAGTACCGAATGGTGATAGTCCCTGAATGGGCATGAAATCCGATTGGTAAGATACTAATTCATCTGCTGTGCAGCTGGGGAACGAGCGGTCAATGAGAACCACTGGTCAAATACTGCAAAAAACGCAGCTAGTTGTCAACCTCAGGTTTTGATAGAAACTCGAGCCATGTACTTTGCCATGACAAGGGCAGAAGTCGGAAATACAGAAAAGTGGTTCTCAATGTATGTTATATTACTGCTAACAGTTATAGGTTAAGATCATTGTGTATATTCTGAGAAATAAATCATGCAGGAGTATATAAAAACAATAATTTCAACAGCTTCACGGCGCCCTTGAAAGTACCCCATGGTCCCCAGGTCGAGAATCCCTTATTTAGAACATCGTTTTACCCTTTGAAGGAATGCAAGGAACTTCTTACCAATCAACTTCTTTTATGTATGGTGCTTTTTTAGCCACAGGAACTTCTCTTGACTCCAAGCTGCCTGTTGGAGAGATGTTTTTTGCATCAAATGGGTGATCAATTAGTCACGGACTTTCTTCCTTCAGACATTAATAACATCGATCGACACCAACTTTTTCTACCGCACTTGTGTTGCTTTCAGATCCTTTCATGTTACTCGCTACTTCTCTCTCAACGTAGGAGGGAAAGAGTAGTTAATATGAGCTACAGGTAATTTTGTATTCTCGGAAATTCCAGTTGCTATGTTGTGCATATAGAGTTCATTGTGATTTATGCCCATACAAAATTATTTCACTTTTTAAAATTTACGATGGTATTTGACTATCATTTGCTTTGGTTTTGTCTAGACAGTCGGTAAGAGAGTCGATGTTCTCTATTTTCAAGTCTGTAGAGACCGTAGGTAAATTTCCCGAGAAGTTTCCACTTATAACTTTCCCAATTATAGGTAACGACAAGGCCTGGTTATATCTCGATATGATCAATTCGTCTTCAGTATTATTGGTTCATTATATATCGACATTAATATCTATGCATAATCTAACGGCCAATATTGGGGTAATTATAATATCCAATATTCACTTGCTGACAACTCGTAAGTATAGGCAATAAGTCTGTGTACTTTTAGCTCATAACATCATTACTCGGGTATGCCAATCTCAATTGATTTCTCGTTCTCAGTATGCTACAAAGACCTCCAAAGTAACTTTCACACGACCTGTTATGTTGGCAGAGATAAATTATTAATCAGTATTACTAGACATGAATGGTAGTCGGGTGATTTTTGTCATTCCCAGATCTCAGTTCTCAAAAACCTCGAACTGGGTTTGAAGTCAAAAACATACACTTTCATATTATTGCGCTATATTATCCCTTTGGACGTCTTTCTTCCTTCTTGTTTGTTCCTGCTTCTCCTTATTTTCTTATATTTTTTTCCCCTGTTTCGTTTTTTTCCATTCTCGCTTATACACCCAGTCCCATTTAGATCTTATTTTCCACAGTAACTTTGTCTAAGTATCTTCTCTCTGTCTCTTTTTTTTTTCTCTCTAACTGCCCCCCTCCCCCTCTCTCTCTCTTTCTCTATCTCTCTCTCTTTCACTGCCACTAACTCTCCTTGTGTGTGTGTGTGTGTGCGTGTGTGTGTTTGTTTGTTTGTGTGTGTGTTTGTTTGTTTGTTTGTTTGTTTGTGTGTGTGTGTGTGTGTGTGTGTGTGTGTATGTGTGTGTGTGTGTGTGTGTGTGTGTGTGTGCATATATCTATATTAATGTGTATATCATCTTATCTATTCATATCTGCCCGTCTATCTCTCTCTCTCTCTCTCTCTCTCTCTCTCTCTCTCTCTCTCTCTCTCTCTCTCTCTCTCTCTCTCTCTCTCTCTCTCTCTCTCTTGCCTTTTCCCAGTAGCGCTCCCTCTCCCTCTCCCTCTCCTCTCCCTCTCTTCCAGTTATTCTTCCCCAAAACGGCGAATTAATACTAATGCCAGTGATTATTGATATTCTCATCTGTAACACCGCAATAATACCAGTGATCACCATATTCCACATTATTTAGTCACTGTCATGGGGAAGTGGGTAACGGTGCTGACGATGATCAATCAATATCCGCAAGGTCATTTTTGTTTTAAAGTTTCGTTTCTGTTGGCGATATTGTTATTGTCATTGCTATTGCTATTGATATTTTTTTTACTCTTATTGTTGTTGTTTTTCTTTG